>NW_016158840.1:0-1953 GCF_001687245.7 Rhagoletis zephyria | reverse complement strand
AAAATAAAATAAAATAAAATAAAATAAAATAAAATAAAATAAAATAAAATAAAATAAAATAAAATAAAGTAAAATAAAATAAAATAAAATAAAGTAAAATAAAACACCATAAAATAAAATTAGATTTAACAAAATAGAATAAAATGAACTAATTTAAACTAAACCACTATGAAATAATTGAAAAAATTATTTGAAAATAGGAAAAGAATGAAACAGAAAATAATACAAAATACAATATAAAAACAAGATAAGATAAAAAGAAAACAAAATAAGATAAAGCATAAAAATAAAAAAAAATAAAAAGTGAAATAAAAGAGAACAAGTAAAATAAAAGGGAACAAGCAAAATAAAAAATAAGATTAAACCCAAATAAACGAAAAAATAATAATTTTGAAAAGTTCGAACTGAAACGAAATTTAAAAATAATGAACAGGAAATAAAAATAAATAAAAGTGAAACCAAATGCAAAAATAAAACTAAATAAAAAGAAATCAAATAAAGTAAAACTAAATAAAAACATATAATAAATCAAAATAAAATAAACTAAGAAATCAAATTAAATTGAATTTAACAAAATGAAGCTTCATAAATTTTATTCTCTAAATAAAAACTTATGTAAATAAATTATAAACAAATAAAGATAAAGAAGGACTCATTCGCCTCTTAAATATTGAAATGTTTTCCAAGATTAGTTTCCGTCGTAAAGGTTAGATTAGCTTAGATGGCGGCAAGTTGACGACTGCCTGTAATAATATTAAAATTTTTGCAATTTGTTGTCCGTAGCAACTTGTTTAGCCCGCCAACAACAACCAACGAAACGTGAACGAGCTAAATTTAAAAATATTCTCGAAATTTATTAGCTTGTTTGTTGTTGAATAGTAAATAAAATTCTACGCTGGCAATTTTAATTTTCGGAACAACTCCAAGAAAACAACAAAATATACAGAACAAAAAATATAATAAAATAACGAGAAACTTGAATTAAATATTTATAGCTAGTCGCTTGCTTAATACAAGTATCTGATAGACGCTAAACAAAAGTCATCTTATAACTTGATTGCACAGCTGTTACAAACAGGCGTTAAGAAAACAAAAACAAAATACAACACTTGAATAAAACAAAAACGCGAAGCAGAGTAATAAACAATAAAAAAATTAAAGCAAAAAACCCTTTGTAGCAAAAAAAAAATAGTTCACCCTAGAAATGCAAAAATTCAATTCTACATAAGTGGAAATAAGTGGCATAGTGGCATTCTACAGCTTCCGACTTGAAAAGCTTGTTTTTGTTTTACTTTTGAAAAATCAATAACAACCGCAATCAAAACAAATCCACCAATTCGAACTGTGTATGACTGAAGGTGCTAAACCTGAGAATACAGGCATCCACAAAACATAAAAATCTCTAAAATCAAATGTAAAAGTAAAAAAGTGCCAAGCTATTGCATTCAAGGTGAGTACAAAGTAAAAAATAAAAAGAGCAGTGAAAGGTGTATAAATAGTAAATGTATGGTATGTATGTATGTACATATGTTTTTGGTGTACATAGAACAGGAAGTTGCGAGCGTGAAATTCCTTGACATCAATACAATTTCTAATGCTGCCGCAGCAATCAAAATCTAGATTATCAACAACAATTTTAACCATTCAACAACAATTTGCAAAGTAGCGCAATCTATGGGATGTACATACATATATGTACAACTTGTTTGTTGTTGTCCTCATTTCTGTTTGCCAAACATTATCCACAGCATTTTTCCATTTCTCAATTATGTTACTTTTTTATCCTTCTTCACTTTTCTTTGCTGCTCCCATTCGAATGCGAGTACCCAGTGGTGTTTAGTTTTCTAACGCCAATAATCGTTACCTCAACAACAACAACTAGCAGTTGAAATAGCAACAATAAGTAAGTATGTTTATAACACTACCGTTTGTTAGACAACTCACGTGTCTCTC
>NW_016158839.1:101289-107768 GCF_001687245.7 Rhagoletis zephyria | reverse complement strand
GAAGTTTAGCGGAGATTAAGTTATCGCACGAAGCGAAGCTCCTAGGAGTAACCCTAGACAAAAGACTAAATTGTAGCTCACATTTCACAGCGGTTACCAACGAGGCTAATAATATATTCAGTGCCTGTGGTAGCTTTACACAACGGAAGCGCTGAAAATCATCCCAAGCACACTTCATCCTGCCTCGTTGTCGAATTCACAACGTTGGTATACTGAAGAATTCATGTTCGTTGACGGCAATAATGGGACCCGGAAAGTTTACACCAACGGTCATATATCCAACTTTATTGCCAGTAGAGATCTATGCGAAATTTGAACGACAGCGCACAACACAACATCAAGGTTTGTGGATAACTGTAAACTCTCTTTAAGTAATTATAAACGACAATCTAAGAGATCCTTAACTTCCTCTAGGATCCTGAAGCTAGCTGACACTGGAAGTTAAGATGCCATCTTTTTAAAATGTGACTTTCTCTTGAGAAAGACGGTAGGTTCTGTTAGCTGTTTGATGAAACTCCAGAGCATATATCGAGGGCTAATATTCAGTACCCTCTGTTTGTATTTTTCACAAAAATTAGTTTATGATATAAATCCATCTAAGGGTCAAAACATAGTGGAGCGGCGAACAAAGCGAAGAGCTAGCATCGAGCAAAGCTTCAATTATAAATGTGTATGTACGCTTTGCTCTTCACTATGCGCTTTCCCATTGAAACATATAAGTTTGAAATCGACGCTTTGCTCGATGTTCTTTGCTCGCCGCTCCACTATGTTCTCACCCTAAGACTTAGCCGTACCGATTATGTTAATGCTAACCCATTAAAAAGCTTATGTATTATTTAGAAAGGCGTATTCAGCACCATTTTAGGCTGCGATTGAAGTGTCAAACATATAACAATATATTTCAAATCGCATGAATAAACATTTTTATTTACATATTCTGCGGTTTGAAACTATAGTTACATTGGAATACACAAAGGTTTTATACGTTCGCGTCCATCTCGTACTAAATAATCGCCTTCTTAAGCTCAAAATGATACTATCAGTTTTCCAAAAAGCAGGCGATTTTGCCAAGAGGGAGCGCGGAAACTGTTTTCTGAGAAATCATTTTATTATTGGATCATTGAATTAGGCTTGATATTTTCAAAAATATCACTATCGATATATCGAAATGGCGAAATTGAATAAATCGTCGTATCGATATCGTTTTTGAAATATCGATATATCGATGTATCGCACTAAAAACACATTTGAAATTTTACAGTGATATTTAAGAAACCAGGTTCAATAATAGTTAAGAAAAAAATTCAAAAATCTAACTATCAGAATTTTAATCGTAAAAAACTTAGGTAATATTTTCAAATATGAATGTATGTACCGATATAATATCCACAATCCTACATTGAATCATAAACTAATTGTCTCGTCTACCAGTAAGATTAAACCATTGACCGTTATGCCAATGACAGAACTCATGGTATAAAGGTAACAATTGTCCAAAGGCGACAATTGTCATTGTTATTGTTATGAACTACTGAGTTCGCGACAACGACGAATTAATGCTTATATTTAGGGGATTCACAAGACGTGTTAACCGTCGTAAAATCTTAAGGTTAACATCTTTTTTAATTAAAATGGTTTTAGGGGATTTCTAACTAAACCGAAATTCTTTTAAACTGATAAAGAATATATAATTAGCCAACCCCCAACCATTTTAACCGCTATTTTACATAAACAAGTGTTAAGCTTAAGATTTTACGACGGTTAACACGTCTTGTGAATCCCCTAATTGTGTTTTAGGCGCAGTAATTCTGGCAATAGTCATACGATGAATTCGGTCAATGATGTGCGAATAGGGCTGTAAGTGGCAATGACAAAATAATGCTTTTATTCGGCGTCAAAGTTTGAGGCGCAGTAGTTAATTGATAAATTGATTTGTCATTAACGTAGGAATAGTACCGTTACATTGTATATACATAATTTAAAATTACTTGCAAATGTAAAAATTTATGGCCGACGAATTGAGACAAAGCCTTTACTTTATAATATTTTATTATGGTATTTATTTTTAAGTCGGTAAAAAATAATATTTCGCGCTTAAGTTTTATGTTGTGCATCTTGATGTTGTTACAAAAATGGAGGGGCCTACAGTTTTACGCCGCCTCCGAACGGCAAATGGATTTTAAGAGAAACCTTTTCAATGCAGACATGCGAGCGAGGGGCGGCCGCAATTAGAAAAAAACAAATTTTGTTTATGTTTCTCGCACCAGGAACTGATCCTAGCTCGTACGGAGTGGTAGTACAGCGGTCTGGCATGATAAAAGGGAGCAGTAATTCAGTAGATCGCTCTTTTTGAGTGAAAGTATCAAGACGCACACCACAAACTAAATAGATTCGTAAAACGTAGGGAAACATTTTAGCGCCAAATACGTATTTACTAAGGCTATAGAGGTGTAAATGAAGATTCATTTTTGGTCATTTTAAGAATTTTACCTTAAGAAATTATGTAAGCGTTAACACAAAACTATGAGTACGTAGAAACAGTCGGANAACACCTCTGGTTCTAGTTGTATGTCTTCGATTTCGATATCACTGCTTTCGTTGCCACACAACTGTGTGTCCATCTCCTCTTCGATGCTGCCTTCGACTACACTGCTATTCAGTTCGTGTTGCGTCGCCGTGCAAGGCGAGTGTTCGTCTGATTCGCTGGATGAGCAGCTGGTCACTTGCGCACGTCCCGCTTCGCTTGGCGTTGGGCTGGGCGCTTTCAGTCTGTTGCCATTTAGCGTTGGCTTGCAGCGCAGGCGCACGCGTCGTTCAGACAGCCTGGACGCTGCATCCTCATCGTCGTCATCCTCATCGTCTGTCTCGCCTTCTATGTAGGAAAATAGACTGCGCGCCGAGGCAGAACGTATATCGACCAGCTTGTAGAACTCGTTGGTGAACTCAGTGCGCGCAATGTCTTCATCTTCGGAGTAAACGATCTGTGAAATAGAAAGAGTAGTGTGTAAGATTTGTGAACCTGTCGTACGCATGTACGCATATTCATTCACCTTTTGTTGCAACAATTGCGAGATCGCCTCTGACTCAGAGTCCGTTTCCGCCGTAGTAGAAGTTAGGAAATCATTCGAGTTCCATATCCAATCATTTTCACCGTTTGGCCTCCGGAGGTTTGTTATCAAACGCCCGCCGCGCAGGTTTTGATGCTCATCGTCCAGCGTCACTACGGGCAACTCCTCTTGCGACATACTCCAGTCTTCCATTTCAGTCGAACACGGTTCGGCGGGTAACAGCCATTGCTCCGGCTCTTCTGGCAAATCTTCCAGATGCCCATTCGACGGCTGCGGCTGCCCACTGCTCATTGTACAATAACCTTCGTCGCGTCCCTTGGCAGGACTGGCTGAAAGCGCAGCGTTTTGCGCTTCCAAGTCGCGTACACGATTCTTAAGCATGGTGACCTCCTCGCGGAGTATATCTTCGGCGACAATGGCGTCCACCACTTTTCGCATAACATCGTCTAAACAGCGCTCATAGTGACGTATGCTACGTTTCAGCGTATAATTCTCCTGTTGCATAGAACGTAAGAGACTTTCTTGGTGGGTTATGCGGGTCTGCAAGCAGAAAAGATTGGGTTGGGATTAAAAAGTAATGTTTGAGGTGGGTCAAAATTATTTTAGTGGAAGAAAATAGCTTGGTGATTCATATAATGTCTGCAGTTATAGATTTGAACTTGTAAAAGACCATGTTTAGATTATAAGCGAACTGTGGAAAAATATCTTTGGCAAACAGGTATAACATTCGTCTCGATCTTGGCGAAGAAAGATCACGTTTGAAGTACATGAAACGAAAACGATATCGGGGAAGTTTTTATTGAAGTTCACGGCTCTTTCGGCATTTGCCTTATATGATATTGGCTGTTTTTGGTTTATCTGCGGGATAATTTGAATTTCAAATCCTGCCAATTCGCATTAGCTTAAGATACAACTACCGAACCTATCACCTAAAAAGATTAGTTTGTTAGAAGTTTAGCGGAGATTAAGTTATCGCACGAAGCGAAGCTCCTAGGAGTAACCCTAGACAAAAGACTAAATTGTAGCTCACATTTCACAGCGGTTACCAACGAGGCTAATAATATATTCAGTGCCTGTGGTAGCTTTACACAACGGAAGCGCTGAAAATCATCCCAAGCACACTTCTTCCAGCCTCGTTGGTTTGTTGGATGGTCTTGCGATGGAAGCATGGCGATTATAATTAGTAGATACCTTCTGGGTCTTTTGTGGGTTTAAAGCCATTCTTTGACGATTTCGCTGTCGAATTCACAACGTTGGTATACTGAAGAATTCATGTTCGTTGACGGCAATAATGGGGCCCGGAAAGTTTACACCAACGGTCATATATCCAACTTTATTGCCAGTAGAGATCTATGCGAAATTTGAACGACAGCGCACAACACAACATCAAGGTTTGTGGATAACTGTAAACTCTCTTTAAGTAATTATAAACGACAATCTAAGAGATCCTTAACTTCCTCTAGGATCCTGAAGCTAGCTGACACTGGAAGTTTTTATTTACATATTCTGCGTTTCGAAACTATAGTTACATTGGAATAAACAAAGGTTTTATACGTTCGCGTTCATCTCGCACTAAATAATCGCCTTCTTAAGCTCAAAATGATACTATCAGTTTTCCAAAAAGCAGCCGATTTTGCCAAGAGGGAGCGGGAAAACTGTTTTCTGAGAAATTATTTTATTATTGGATCATTGAATTAGGCTTGATATTTTCAAAAATATCACTATCGATATATCGAAATGGCGAAATTGAATAAATCGTCGTATCGATATCGTTTTTGAAATATCAATATATCGATGTATCGCACTAAAAACACATTTGAAATTTCACAGTGATATTTAAGAATCCTGGTTCAGTAATAGTTAAGAAAAAAATTCAAAAATCTATCAGAATTTTATTCGTAAAAAACTTTAGTAATACTATTTTCAAATATGAATGTATGTACCGATATATTATCCACAATCCTACATTGAATCATAAACTAATTGTCTCGTCTACCAGTAAGATTAAACCATTGACAGTTATGCCAATGACAGAACTCATGGTATAAAGGTGACAATTGTCTAAAGGCGACAATTGTCATTGTTATTGTTATGACCTACTGAGTTCGCGACAACGACGAATCAATGCTTATATTGTGTTTTAGGCGCAGTAATTCTGGCAATAGTCATACGATGAATTCTGTCAATGATGTGCGAATAGGGCTGTAAGTGGCAATGACAAAATAATGCTTTTATTTGGCGTCAAAGTTTGAGGCGCAGTAGTTAATTAATAAATTGATTTGTCATTAACGTAGGAATAGTACCGTTAAATTGTATATACATAATTTAAAATTACTTGCAAATGTAAAAATTTATGGCCGACGAATTGAGACAAAGACTTTACTTTATAATATTTTATTATGGTATTTATTTTTAAGTCGGTTGAAAATAATATTTCGCGCTTATACTTTTGCTAAGTTTTATGTTGTGCATCTTGATGCTGTTACAAAAATGGAGGGACCTACAGTTTTACGCCGCCTCCGAACGGCAAATGGATTTTAAGAGAAACCTTTTCAATGCAGAAATGCGAGCGAGGGGCGGCCGCAATTAGAAAAAAACAAATTTTGTTTATGTTTCTCGCACCAGGAACTGAACCTAGCTCGTACGGAGTGGTAGTACAGCTGTCTGGCATGATAAAACTTCCTATAAAACGCCATTTGCCATTCGAAGGGAGCAGCAATTCAGTAGATC
Source organism: Rhagoletis zephyria (assembly GCF_001687245.7). Taxonomy (NCBI): domain Eukaryota; kingdom Metazoa; phylum Arthropoda; class Insecta; order Diptera; family Tephritidae; genus Rhagoletis; species Rhagoletis zephyria. Next base: position 101,970 of record NW_016158839.1, on the reverse strand, counting down.
GCTCTTGTTGAGTGAAAGTATCAAGACGCACACCACAAACTAAATAGATTCGTAAAACGTAGAGAAACATTTTAGCACCAAATACGTATTTACTAAGGCTATAGAGGTGTAAATGAAGATTCATTTTTGGTCATTTTAAGAATTTTACCTTAAGAAATTATGTAAGCGTTAACACAAAACTATGAGTACGTAGAAACAGTCGGAGAATAAAAGATAGTATTCTAGACAATCTTGCAAAAACGTTACTAATTATCAACGTCACAATATCTATTAAATATAGAAACTTTGCATGAATTTAAACTGTCAACAAATTTACGGGGCGACGGCCGCATGAACTTTATTACGTAAAACTCTTCCGATTTTAGGTTGATAAAATTAACAACTAGTTACTTATTGATTAAAGTGATATTATAGTTGTAAATAATTTCAATCAACAAGCCGGCAAAGTGGTAATTAAAGCGGCGGCGCTTACTTTTGTTGTCAAGTAAGGTTCGGCAAACGATAAGATACATTTGTATATATGTATGTACATTAGAGTCCAGCGCAATTGTATTTGCCGCATTTCATTCAATAAGTACTCCTTGCATTGTACTCTACTCCCAACACATTGTTACTTTTTTTCCGCATACATACACTACTTGGCGTTGAGAGAGTAAATACTTGACGTACTTGCTATTACTC
>NW_016158839.1:77544-95279 GCF_001687245.7 Rhagoletis zephyria | reverse complement strand
AAAAATGAGACTTCAAATTACGGCCCAAACCTTCATTCTGGAAATATCAGCTGAGAGATCCAAAACAATCATTAAACTCGGCAGGCATCTGAGAATTGATCTGATAAAAAATTCTTACAGTTTATGGAATGGCTATGAGAAAGGTTTTTGCCAGCTAAAAATTTTGAAGGAACATATTAAGCAAAGTGCGGGTCAAATAATTTAACCCAAAGCGACCTCGGGCTTAGCAAAGCTTTGCTTGTTTCACAACTTACAACCTTGGTAGCAAGAGAAATCTAAAACACTGAAATTGGGGGTGATGGGGAAATGTCGGGCCACTTTGGCGTCACTCAGCCATATCAATGTTCTTCGTCGTTAGAGAGAGCGAGTTGAAGGATGAGATGGCCAGATGCTGTTTAGTAATTCTAATTGTAAAAAATAAAGTTTTTAGCCATATATGTTACAGCATATTTCGACATATTTCGCAACTGCAATTTTCTAACAGGTGGCAACTATCGATTTTTGTTTCTTCTGTTTATTAAGTTACACCTCAAGCAATACATACATAGGTGAAAACTGTATTCGATTTCATGTATTAACTAGTTTCCAAGTGATGCGCGTACAAACATACAGACAGACAAAAATTCTAAAAATTGTTGATTTGGCTTCGGCCTGTTACTTTATTATATGTATAGATTAGACAGTGCTGCTTCTCAGATGCTGAAGCATAAAGCTCTTAAATCCTCGAACTTAAACCAGTATGTATGTAAATGAATTCCAACTCTGAATTGCAAAAAGTGTAGCAAAAACGTGTCGGCTGATAAATTGTTCTCCAAATATTTCGTTCTTTATTGTAACAAAAATATTTATTTAAGTTAAATTTGCACTTTTAATTCTATACTTATGTAAGCGAATATGTTCTGAATGTGGAATATTTTACTTTTACCAGTGTTATTGCACTTTTCTGAATAAAATGCAAATGATTTCTACCCAAGAAAAATTGAGCTGTTTATTTTTTTTAATACATATTCTAATCATGTTTTGGATATTATTCGTGCATATTTATGCATATTTCTTATTTTATCGCGCATATTTTAAGCGCCTAAAACCATGTTTTTACGGCATATTTTTGGTTACCCTAGTAATCACGTTAGAAAAATCGACGGATTCATCATAGCCGTTACTAATAACTTGTGGCCAAGTGGAGAGACTGTGAGAACTCAAGATTGTTAAGGACGTGGCTTAGTAGAAAGAAGACAGGGAACTTATAGGCAGCATACACGGTGCATCTGACTAAATATGTGTTAGTTACACCGACCTGACTCTAAACGACTCAACTGTGTGTAGTCGAAAGGCGAGTCAACACGTACACAAATGACTCGCGAGTCAGACGCACCGTCTATGGCGCCTATTATGAAACTTAATAAATCCGCAGTAAGGGCTCTGCGTCATCACGACTCACTGTGCTATTACTCCAAAACTCCGTGATGAGGATGAGGAGGAATCAATTTAGCAATTTCTGAGTCCCTGCCCGCGCCTACAGTCGAAGCATTTGGGATCACGCATCTTCAATACTTTGGGGGAGATATCGGAGGTGAAATCTTCGATCTCCTCATTTGGGATAGCACTTGGTTTAGTGGGTTAATGCTTTTGAAAAAAATACCCTAACCTTTCCGATAATTCGTATCTTATAAACGATAAATTGTATCTTATATTAAAACTATTCGATTTTAAACTGGATTTTTTTATTTTTATATTAAAAATAAAATGAAGGGAAAAAATTTATCTGCGTTCGTAGTTTTCAAAAATTGTATCTAATTTGTTAAGCTTTTATTAAGATTCAAAAGGAATAAGGCTTGTTTGTTTTTTTAACAAAAAATACTTTAAGACTATGTTTAGCACCAAATATCTACGGACATTACATTTAAAAAACTTACTTATCCAATTGTTCACGAAGCTCCTTCTCGAAAGTCGGCGACACGCAATGACTCTGAAATGAGTAAAGAAAGAACGCCATGAATTTAAAATTTAATTGTTCGAAGACTTTTAGATTTCTTAATCGAAATATTACAAATAATCATAAAAGGTGACACTTCAATTGGTGGATTATAATGCTTTTTTTATAGTTTTATACAAGTGTACAGACATATGTACATATGTATGTACGTATATAATTATAATGCTAACACATATTTACATACTCAAAAGTACACACTTGTTTATGAAAGAATGCATTTTTAAATTGTAAGATTCTATGAAAACATATTTTTGATTGACTTTTACGAGCGCATAAAAGCAAGAATAGCAACAAAAGAATAAAGAACNCTTTGTTTCATTTTAGAATAAAAGAATTCGGTTGTGGATTACGAATATTACCACAATATCAATCACTACCATGTCTATGTACATATATTTTTAATAAAAAAGCGCCCATCAACACTTCATTCGGTACGATTCATTAATGCTGTGCCACATGCGCACGCATACTTATAGGTACATGTAAGCACACTCACACCGAATAGATATGGACATATAATAAAAAGGAAATTACATATTCGTACGCATAATAAATGTGGCGATAAACATTTCTAAAACAAATAAAATTAATTTAATAAAGGAATGAAAGAAATCACCAATTTATTGCTGAGCCAACGCATTGCATTAATGAATAGTCGTGGTGCCAAAAGCTCTTTGTAAAGTCCCTGCAGTGGAAACACCAACGAGGGAATCAAATTAGTCGTTCAGTAATAGTTCTGTATCGCCAAAAATGAACCAGTCCGTTAGCTACTAGATCGCCAACATGTCGCTAACTCACAGTGAGAAGCTGATAAGTCCACTTTACAAAAAATGTATTTTAATGCAAGAAGCAAGAACAATTAAAAATACACCGTTTTCTAACGGATCGAACTACCTATTTTATTTCCAATCGTTTCCATTCGGTGATACGCAAATTTGATTGGTACAAAATAGTGACAAAAAATGTGATAAGTCTCAAGGAATAAAAAAACTTTTCATTCGAAATCTACATATATCTAAGGTGACGAATTTAGATCTAAATATTTCAGAACTATAGAATAAGAGAGGCAGCACAAACTAGCACTCATATGTCCAATTTTATAAATGGCTCGGAACTATCGCAAAAGGTATGCAGTGGGGGGCAATTGAAACTTTGTAGGACATAGTTTCTAAACCGTTGGTCGCTACTCACTATTGGGTCGCGGAAGGCTTACAGGTGGGTCGCGAATCGATATTAAAACTATTAGAAGCAATTGAATAAACCATCAGAGAAGATAAGAAAAGCATAAGATTAAAATCATCTTCGTTCAATCCTGACATTGACTTGCTAGTTCAATTGAAACAGTCCCAAAAGTCTCATATTGTATTCTTTCTTTAATAGAGCAATTTTACATGTTGAAAGATTCGGAAAACAATTTTATCAACTGTAATACCGTGTGACAGTAAATTTTTCACACAAAAAAAAAAATAATATACTCGCGAAACTAGGTGCCGAAACTAGTGAAACTACGTTTTTCAGTTTTACTCTCTGACGCCAGTATGTTTTCAAAAGGACTTTGATATTTTAAAGATATGATAAGTTATAAAAATTATTAAAAAAACTCAGTGCAATGGAGAATAGCCACATTATTATATAAAAGAGAAAATTATATGAAATTAAAAAGTTTAAATTTTTTGGTGCAAAAGGATTGGAACCGAAAAAGTTCTTTTACAAATTAATTATTGAATATGCTTGAAAACTTGCAATAAGTATTCTTGAAAAAATTGTATGTTAGCATATAATATACACAGGGCCAGATCCGCGAATTTCACCCTTCCAACATTATTAGCTAAGAAAAATAAAATAAATTAAAAGGACATTTGCAATACCTGTTCGTCCTTGAGAACTAAAAGAGCAAAATTTTTTAAATTCTGCAAACATTGGCCAACTCTTAACTTTTGATGAAAGTAAATCCGGGAATGCTGACGTTGTATAACCCAGCGTTTGCACAAGACAATATGATGGAGAATATGTATATATTAGTTGTCACATTGTTTGAGTTAGGAAGGCGTCCAGACAATAAACTGTCAAAGACAGGGACGAAGACAATGAGAGAATTGTGAATATATTAGTAAAAAAGTGTGAATGTACTGCTAATGTATCTGAAAAAGGGACTTGTGTGCACCGCAAGTACGCGGCCATCAAGAACAGCTGATTTTTGTTCGCAAACGCAACACTTTCATTGTGGCGTATGTATCTCTACGTTACGTAAGCCACTTCCTTCGCATACTTTTCCGGTATTGATGTACAAGTATTCATTCTGACGGGATTTTGTACTTCCACCTCAAGTGCTTAAAATTACTCTTCCTTCAATCCATGCACACAGCAAATCCCTCGCGACATTGATTTTTTTTAAGGTCTCTTGTTCATCATGCAACATCATACAGGTTCAGTAATTCATTCCGAGCAATACATATATGACCTTGTGCTCAAGTGCACTCGGAAATAAAAAGAAGGTATTTCTAGGTTGCAGCCAAATGCCTTTTCCTCGAGCCAATTCGCAATTTGGAAACTAGAAATAATTACGAGGGATCTGAATCCGACGTATGCCAGGGGTTGACCGCAATTAATAAAATTTAGCGTTGGCGTAAAATTCATTTTGAACAAATCGACTGCTGAGTGCAAGATCAAACTATCTCGGCAGCCAGTTCGAAAACGCCCTATCTCAAAAAACTTTTCAAAACGCCCTTATAGCAATTATACGAAAAAAAAATTTTCCCCATGGAAAATATATGGACGACTTCAAAGCCCCGGCTGCACGGTTAAATATTAGCCGATTTCAAAAACTAAAATGGAGGTCTCCTTGTTTTCAATAGTCTTCATTTCTAAGGGTGGTTGGAAAAAATTTTGGACCACCGTAATGTACATTTGTAGGAATATGCATTCTTATCACATCTAGTGGTGGGCATATTTATTCAATGTATGTAATACGTTGTCAAGCGTTCGAATAATGCGTAATGTTATTAATATGTATTTATGCATGTAAGTGAGTAAGTGTGCTTAATCAAGCGGAAGCAAACTATTACAATGGAAGAAAATATATGACGATACACATTCACTTTAATACAAATAGCCTACACTAGTGATGTGCTTAATTTGTCGACACCCAATATTCGGTGCCCAATATACCTACTTCAAAAATATTTCGGAAACCCGAAAATATTTACTTCATTGTTATTTTATAGGATATCGTCTACTCTAAAAATATAAAAAGTTCAAATAAGATGATGTTTTCCCCATAGACGAACAATGTGTATTTGAGTGAAGCAAGTATAATGGGCGCGACGCACAATTACGGGAAACACATCCCGCCTTGAAAAAACTACTGAATTTTGTAAAAATAAATATGTAAAAAAATTATGAGCTATGAAATTTGTAGTAAAGCCTAATGGTAAAACTGATTCGAGTATTGAAATAATCAGCACATCACTACCCTACACGCACTGAACATCTGGAATCAAAAAAGTAAAAGAAAGGAAAGAGAACAATAAGAAAGCAACAGCAAAATCATAAGTGGCCTCAGCAAAGGAAACCCATCAAAAATTGTTGTCGTAAAAGTCTTCTTCGATTCCCTAGACTGACTGCCGTCAATTGCTCCAAGTGTTTTGACTTCAGAGTTTCACAAATGAGTTAAACACTCAGCTCTTCGCTACATATATTTTATCACATTGTTATTCTCAATGTATGTAAAACTATTTGCTTTTGTTTTTATTTTTGCCTTTAAGGCAACTGTTGTTATTGTTGTATTTATTATTGGCGAAGTGATTGGCGCCAGCCAGCGCACAGTGGTTGGGGCAGCATTACTGGCGCCGCGCAATTGGTGTGGGTGCAGCCATGAGATTACATAAGACAGTAGCTAAGCAAATGACATGTTTCTTTGACATGACATGGCAGTCTGTCAGGAAGGCTGGAGGTCAACTGCAGCTACTGTGCGGCGCCAGTAAGTTTTTGCTGATACTTCTAAAGGGGGTATATTGAGTGCAATTTGTATACTCTTAGAATTGTAAGCAGGTATGAATACGAATTATAGGAAATTTTAGAGCTTCAAAAGTACTTTTTTCGTCGACGGCATCCTTGCCATCAACACCAGGGAGGTTTTGAAATACTTGCTCAAAGTGGATTTCATAGGCTCTTTGGAAGAACAAGATCGGATGCCTCCTAGTTTCCAAGAGTGAAAAATAATATCAGGTCTGGCTCCATTTTGGACAGGGGCAAGCTACGGTTGGCAGTGTAGTATTTCGCACTTACAAAGCTTCTCATGGCGATGGTATTTTTCCAGCACTAGTGCAAATAAGTTTGTATTGAGGGTACATTGATTTTCTGATCTGTTTTTAGGGCTAGTTATTGAGGGAAGGTATTTGTCTTACGTACTACCAAATCGCGTACTAGTCTATAAGACAAAGACACCGTTCTACTGCTGTTTGGATCGATGCTGTGGTTCTTGAGTGCTAAATCACACCACCTTTGGACAACAACAGCAAAATCATTTTCTTCTTTGCTTTGTTCTCTTGTGGTAGGCGACAACTTAATCAGACGACCTGAACATTATAGTTACGGAAAAATGTGTGTAGGAGATGCAGTAGGTCATAATCTACAGTTCCTTCCCAATCCCACTAAACACCGCCTACCGCCAATTCAGGCTTTGAAGTCGTATGTGGTGGGTCCATGATCGCCTGCGTTGCTTATTCTCGCATTCAAATGCGTTAATTCATGTCGCGCCCACCCAAACATCAACCTTCTTTGAGCAGCCAGCTCTTGTTAGATGATTCCGCACTGCCATGTGGTTCCTGCTTAGTGCCTTCGCTATCTTCCGATAGCTTGCTCGCAAATATCTCCTGGGTCTGACGCTCACTTACAGCATTCTCACCATGCTTTTCTCAAATTTCATTGCAGGTTTTGCGTTTTAAAATTTTTTTAGGAAAAAGGCATAATTTTCGCGTTTTTTCAGATATTTTACTAAGTTATCAATATAACTTTTTGCACAAGCCACGAATTATAGAACTGTCTTCATAAAAGATGTAGCCTGAAATATCATGCTATCGGATTCGTGTTGCCAGAAAAAAAGGCTTTTGGAAGTAAATTCCGTTCTTTGAAGAAAAATCGGTGTCTGCGTTGTGCCATCTGCTGTAGGGCTAAGACCTTTTTTGCCTGAACGTCTTAGCAAGTGAAATACTAAAGCCGAGTGTAATAATTAAGTCTATTTAAGGCTAAAGTAATTTTGCAGGACTCGAGACTGGCAACAAAATCCTCCTAAAAAACCTCCCCACACTGAGCCACTGAGTCACAATGGGTTTTTCAACCAAGTTAGTGTTTGATTTTTTCATGGTAAATAAACCGGTTGTAAGAAATGTGATTCAAGTTGAACATTGGAAAACACATTTGTATGTCTGGTTGAAGCTAAAGGTGCAGAGATGCTTACTTTTTATACCCGAGCGCACTTGTGCACAGGCAAAACGAATCGAGATAGATATAGACAAATGTATACATAAATGATCAGAATGAAAAGAGAAATCGATTAAGCGGGACTGTCTGTCCGTCCGTCCGTCCGTCTGTGCAGACGATAACTCGAGTAAAAATTGAGATATCTTAACGAAACTTGGTACGTGGACTTCTTTTGGGCGTAGGACGGACGGTATTGAAAATGGGCGAAATCGGACAATAACCACGCCTACCTCCCATATAACGGTAATTTTCAGATATACGAAAAGTGCGATATTTTAGTAATAAGATAATTCACTCAAAATTGATATTTACAATGAGTTTTAGACGAAAAATAAGAATATTAAAACATTTTGGCAAATGGGCGTAGCCACGCCCACTTATGGTTACATGTGTATATCTTGGTAACCGCTGCACCAATTTCTTCCAAACTTGGCACAGTTGTTGGTCCTAGTACAGCATATCAAATTTTTAAAATCGGCAAATAACCACGCCCACATCCCATATAACGGTAATTTAGAAAAATACGAAATCTTCGATAAATCAGTAAATATTAAAGCTAAATTTTTCAAAATTGATGGTTGTAACAATTCTTATCAAAAAATATGTTTATGATAAAATTTTGGAAAATGGGCGTGGCACCGCCCACTTATGATCACATATATGTATCTCGGTAACGGTTCTACCAATTTGTACCAAACTCGGTATGGTTATTGTGTTTGCCACATAAAATCAAACCGTTGAAAATAATTGAAATCGGACTAAAATTACGCCCGCTTTTCATATAACGGTAAATTTCAGAAATGCTTGAAATTTCAATATTTCCAAATTTAAGGACGCTAATTTACTTAAAATTTATACACCCCGGCTTATCATGTAGCGGTAGCTTTCGCAAAGGTGGAAAACATATATTTAATACTTGCGCCGGGTATTTAATGTTCGGCTCCGCCCGAACTTAGACTTTCTTACTTGTTTTTTTTTGGCTTCCAGCAGGTTCGGATTCGAATGCCGTCAGAGGCGAAATGTAATGTTTTTTTGTTTTTTTTGTTTTTTGTTTTTCTTCTTTCAGAAAAAGCACCTGTGAAGTGCAGAACGCGATCAAACGACGAAGAAAATGTATTCATGTTCAACATTTCTGGGTAAATTTATAGAACGGCTTTGGCTGAGTGTGCATCGGGTCAATTCTCGTTCCAAGTTACTGTGAAGTAATAAAAATAACGCTTTCACATCTCATATAGTTAGGTGTAAATTTTTTACTTTTAAATTCACTTCACGATAATGCCAAATGCTAATGCTGTTATTTCCTAACTTTATGAAGGTGCGGATTCAAATCCCTTTGAAGGCAACGTGTTAAAATTTTTGTTTTGTATCTCCGAATTATGAAAAAGCATCTGTTAAGTGCAGAACATAGGCGCATTCAAACGAAAAAATCGGCAACCAAAAAATTGTTTAACGTAAACAAAAGTGTGGTTAATATTACCAAATCATTGTTAAAAATGTTAGCCACGGCATTGTTAATATTAAACAAACATCTCATTGATTCCTTTTCAAGTTTGAATTTGGCCATATTAACCAATTTTTGGTCGATTTTTTTCTCAGTGCATATACATATGGTAAGTGCAGTAAATTTTCAATATGAATAGTTTTCCTTACATGCCATATTCCAATCCTCGGATTGAATAAAGGTACGCTCAAAAATATACTATTGCAACTGGGGTTGCCGTTGATGTAAAATAAATACTTACCGTCCACTTCAAAAAAAATTACTGATTCCGAAAAATATCTACCAATAACTTTTTTTAAGTTATTTTAATATAAACTATAGTTTTGTTCTATTTCAATAAAAATTTTAATTTTTGATGATATGATATTTGAGATCACATTAATTGCATCTTCTCAGGTTCCTTCAAACAAACCCTAATTTTTGCATTTCGCATTTTCGCATCAAAGATTAATGTTTTCAAGTACAATTTTTTTTGCTATTTTTGTTTGTATAAGAATATTGGTTGCGCTTTAACCAAATCCATAGAACTCAATGATTTAAGCTATATGCAACATTTAGAATAACTCCAAAAATTTTCGCCTAAATTTCGAGCTTTTTACTCTGAGTTTTTAAAACATTTCTTGTATTTCAGTATAATTAATAATGTGCAGCTAAAAATTCCAGTTGATTTTTTATTTATTTTTTTGCCGCCGGTCGTTTGTGGTTTTCTTTTCATTTAACAATTGTCATTTATAAATACAGATGTTGATTATTTAATTTTTTTTTGACAACAACCGTAATGTGTAACTAAATTCCTTTACATTTTTTTGTTTTTATTTAAAAAATCATTTAAAATACTTAGGCAATCAAAAGCTCCTCAAGATTCCTTGTAAAAGGGGTTTTTAATGGAACACGACATTTTCGTCTTTTATCGATATACATATGTACATACTTGCATATTTATAAAAGTGTGCATTTAAGCGATCGAAAATTAATCCAATAAAATAGACTACACTTCTGGAAATAAATTTATAACATAAAGATAACTAAGAAAAATAAAGCGGAAACGAAAAGTTAAATTTGTTTTTCAAACAAAACCAAACCAAATTGTTTTTACCAATTTTAATTATAATTTACCAAAGTGGCAACTCTGATTGCAATAAAAATATTAAAGCGACAGTACTTGTCTGCCCACGAATTGAATGGAGGTAAATGAAGTGTCCAATCTACACACATACTTCCAGTTTGAATCCTTTGAAGACGTAACGAAACTCCTTGCTAAAAGGACTTAATTTGAATATTTGAATTGCGAAGTTGAATAATGCAAAGTATTTCGCAACAATTTATCATTAGAAATATTTCCATGCATAATTGAATAGCTTAAAAAATAGCCTGCAGCAAGAAAAACAACCAAATTTTGACATCCCCAAATGCCAACCACCAACCAGACCAGTTATACTGCATCAACATATTGCCTCCCTGCTTAAATTGAATGCTGTGGATCACACCGGGGGCAGTTGAACAAACAAGCGCAGGTTTTGGGAAATTCCGCATTGTCATTTACTCAAATTACCCAAATATGTATGCGTAGTTACCATTGCCGACATGGCTGCCTGCTGCCACAATTAGCATAAATGAATCACGCGAGCTACATATGTATGGTATATGCATCCTATGCTGGATGGAATGGCAAAATCATAACCGATAACTTGTATTTGGCAGAAGTACAAGACTATTCACTTACTTACTCTCTGCATGAAAGGGGGGAAAAAATTAAAATAAATTACAAGTGCCAGTTGAGCATATCCTGTGGACAGTCGTCAGTCGGAGTCAGTCGCCTGGACCAAGGAGGATTAGCTGATGTTTGTAGGCACATGTGTACGCATGGAGGAGTGCGAGTAGAGTGTGTATCTGCATAAATATCAATTTGATGAGTATTCAAATGGACTTCAAGCAAGTACTTATGCATACACAAGCCGGCAGTTCGCTAGTAAAGCAACAGGGGATGCATGTTGATGGCAAAGTAATACAATAACAAAATGCCAAATGTGAAGGGTATGTGGCAAAAGAAAAAAAAAACGAAAACAAATTTGAATACTTTTCGAGTAAGGGTTGCTGTTGCCAATTTTCAAACAGTTGCACGAATTAACAAAACAAATCCTAGCAACATGTTGCATTGGTGCGAACATAATGCCATGTTTTGACAAACCCCAAGCGCAAAGGGCTCAAGCGACGTTAGCAAGGAGTAGAGCTGATGAGTGGGTGTGGGTGACAAACCGGGCAAATCCGTTGAAGCGCCAACTTGGCTTGACTGACTTTGGCAAGCAGTGGGGGAGGGGACGGTTAAGGCGGCGCACAGTGTAACGAGTGCGCCAAAAAATAAATATAAGTCCGAAAATTAAGCAAACAATGGCGAAAACTAAATGCTGAAACCCTCACAAGTTAAAAAAAAAAATAATTTTAAAAAATTCCTTAAATTTATATGCATGACACTATCAAAGTAAAAGCTTTGTAGCGTTAAGAGTTTTGAAGGAAATATGATATTTTCTCATTGCTAAGAAAAATAACGTTATAACTAGGGCCAGGATTTTTATGCACTAAAAAATCGAAATTATGCGCATATAATGTTTACTAAAAAATCAAAAATATGTACTAAACACAAACAAAATATGCAAAAAAGACTTCTCGCATTTGGTTTGCTTCTTTAACTTTTTTTTATTATTTACATTTCATATTTTGTTATAAGTTTATAATTAACACAAGGATATCTTGTGTCCACAAAAAAAAATCGATTAAAGGTTCCTTTGACCAAACCTAGTCTGTTATATGTTTTTGGTGTCGCTGAATACGAATCTGAAGTCCGTTTTGCTCCACCACGTCTAGATTTTTTCCTAACCTCAGAAAACACCTCGGATTTTTTCTGTCACGTAAAATCCGACATGATTCGTGTCCAGCGACCCTAAAAATATATAACAGACTATGATTCAATAATACAAGGTTCGATAAACTCACAGTTGTCTCCTTTGTTTACAGTTTTGCTACAAGAAAACAAAACCAAAATCTTTTTCTTTCATTTTCTTTTCATTAACAACCTTTTTATTTAATTTTTATTTTAATTTGCCCAGCCAATCATCAATAAATCCGAACCGGCACATTATAATGATAAAATATGACTTCCACTTCAACAAATATATCTAAAAAAGTAGTGCATATACCGATTGGAATGAGTGGAACGTCAGTTTTCAAGTAGCTTTCAGCGAACACTGGTTATCGTTTGACAAATTTTACATGGACGAAAACACAACTTCTAGGTCGAAAACCAGTTTTAGCAACATGTTTTCGATGTCGGTCCGAATATGGTATCAAAAATGAGTATAACCAGTACGGCAATTATAAATTAACTTAAATACTAATTTTAAATGAAACTTTTATATTCTAGACTGTAAGCGTCCAAGAGCTTGTTGAAAATATTGCGCCTCAAGAAAATGTATCTGCATCTTATATTTCAACAGTATCTAGCTTTATGCTACGACCAACAGATATCAGTGAGAAGGTGTATCATCTTACGCTCTGTGGAAAATGGTATTCACAAAGCAAGGATTCCAAGGTATTTAGCGGTAAGAGAATTTAAAGAAGAATTGATCCGCATCAATTAATTATTTCTGAAGTTTCTACAGAGGTACACCACACTGAGAACATGAACGCAAGACGCTGAAATACCTAATAATTGAAAAAAAAAACGGAAATAAGGACGTTACAAATCTCGTCAGAACAATATGACCCAGACTTATTGGCACTAAGTTAATCTAAATAAAAAAAAAAACGTTTGTTATCGACTAGTTTGTGGTATTTTGGGAATCAGAAAGAAAGTCACCATTAAATTGTATACATTTCTTTGCCGAATAAGGATGCATATGAAAATTATTCAAAAAAAGAGGGTATTATCACTTTTTCCCAAACACTTGTATGAGTGGTGAGCGTGTCTCAAGTCCGTTATCTAACAACTTTTATATTATTTTGACTTTCTGAGATAATAAGCTGAACACCAAATTTTATTAAAAACGGAGCACTTTAAATTTTTCCGCCCACAAGCGTAGAGGGCGTGGTAGTTATCCAATTTGCACCGTATATAAGATTTCTTCTTTCTACAATATTTGAAGGGCTGTATCGAAATCGAATCACGCTCACTATTTTTGGCCCCAGCTTATATGGGATCGCGACACTGTGCGGCGCGGTGGCGGCATTCGTTTGCATGTGGCATGTGCACGTGCGATTACAGTTGCAGCATGGGGCGGAGTGGATTTTTTTCGAATGTTTTTCGGGTGTTGTGGGGGTGTTAAGGTGGTTGGTTGCTTGGTTCGTTGGATTCATACCGCAACGGAAGGGCTTGAATTTTATTATGCATTTGTTGTTCTTGTTGTATACATAGTCGCCGTTCAGCTTCAGCGGATTTACATTTACTTATGTTTTTATGTATGAAAAATTAAGGAAGAGATTTTAGGAAAATATGAACATGCGTAATATTTAATTAACATTAAGCATTAAAATCACTGGGTGGTAACTGCGGATTGTTAAAGCTGCAGATGAATGGAAAGAAACGAAATTTTGTCGGTGTAAACCGTTGTATGTACTACATATGTACGTACACTTGTTGGTAGAAGATTTCACGTTTGCGAATGACTGATTGCTTGAAACTGGGGAAAATGAATAATGAATGCGATGAGGTATTTGTTGTTGTCAAGCGTCGTGAGGGACCAGTGGGGGAGAACAGCGGCTGATAGCGACAGTCGACAAAGCGTTGATGATGATTTGATTGCATTTGTCATGGGTGTTGTTGTTTTTACAGCAGTTTTGTTAGAAAGGCCTTGGTATGGGCTGTGAAACACTTCAACTGTCTTTTCAATCAATTTAGAGGTTCTTCAATTATTGCTACACTATGAAAAGAATACTCACCACACCACAGCCAAACGTCGCATATTTCAAAGGTTTGCGGTGAACACGCGATATGCAATACATAATAAGAGTAGCTGAAATAATTTAAGTATTTTACTCCACTAGCACAAAGATTTTAGTTTATTTTCACAATTTGTTTAACTTTTCCACGAATGAAAACACAATTTTTTTGCACATAATTTGTTTGCAAAAAAAGTCACGTTTTTTGTGCGTTTATAAATAAATACAATAACATGAATAACAACACAACACAAAAATAAATAAATAGGAGAATGCAATAACCAGCCGTAATAAAAAACTGGTGCTAGTGCGTTGAAAAAATGCCGGTTGTATACTGAAGAAGGGCAACAACGCCAAATCAGGCGAGACTACTCTACTCGCAAAGGTCGTCGGCGTCAATCGAGAAGAAACCACCCTCGATTTTCTGTATAGTTTTGCCGGCCGGCATCTCGTGACCACTCAGGCAGTTAGCCATCAGTCGATGGATGGACTCTTTTCAGCTGTTCGTGACACTGAAATATTAAAAGCGTTTTTTTTTTTTTTTGCAATGGTGTAGGGAGAGTACATCTGCGCGTGTTGTAGTTTTTTTTTTTCCAGCGATTGGAAGTGCAGAAGAGGTCGAAATGAGTGAGAAGTGAGAACAAAGGTTGACATTGATGGAAAACGTTCACCGATAGTTTTGCAGAATTTATTAAATATTTTTGTTAATGATTTCTGGAATTTAGTTTTTCAAAATTTATTTAATACACTGCACTATGGGTTTTTTGAGCCATTTTCGTGGCCAAAATTAATTATAACCAAGCAAGTAGATTATATTAGAAAACATGACTTTTTACTGATTGGCATAGATTTTCGCAATTTTTGCAAACAAAACCGATGACCGATGTGTTAAAAGGCGTCCAGTTTTAATTTATGGTTTTATTGAAAACGTTTGCATACAGTATTTTTCTAAATACATATGTATTTATAAAATTCATTGATCCTCAACAACTTTGCAGGAGAGCGTTTTATTGTGTAGATCTATTAGCATCGATCACAGGCGTGATTGTAAATTTTTTAACACACTTGCATACGAGATGAGATGAGATTGATTCTGCACGGTTACGTGCATATTGTATTGAAACTGCTCAAATATTTTTTGATAACTATGAGTGGTACTGTATATTAGCCCCTCGACACTAAATATTAGTGCATTCTTCTCAAATTATAAAAGCTTTGCTTGTTTCCCTGGGTTGTTTAGGGGAAAATCCTTCTGAGGCTCGAAACAATTTCTTTAAAAAGGACAGAACTGGTCATGCAAGAAAAGAACCCAGAATACATTATATACTTGATATGTATCGTTGAGCAAGCGATAGCCCTGATCCATTCATAACAAGTTTAGGTTTGCATGCACGCAGACATAACTAAAAAAACTGACGTTTCCGCGTGAAGTAACTGGGCTTTGCAAAATCCCCGAAGTGTTTGTGTATACATTCATTTGTCAGTGCTACCAAACCGTACTGCCAAATTAGCCGTGAAACAAAGCAAACAGAGCGGATCATAAAGTGAACCACAGATCTCTATCAGTATGATCCCGATCATTGCCGATCGAAAATGAACGGTTAGTAAACTAGTTGTTTGTGAGCGGTTAGTGGAAAAAGTTTCCTACTCCCAAAAAAACACCTAAAAATAATCCTCCAACCTTGGAGAAATTCAAAGATCCCAAATAGATATCCAACATCAGCCTCCAACTCATCTTGATAAACTTGAGAAAAACACTTTTCTTTAACATGGCAGCACTGCTTTTAATATTACACAAACAGCCAAGTGGCAGCCTTGGTAAAGCATATGCATTCGAAAGAAATCAATCGAGGCGTAGGTACATAAAAAGTGAAAGAGAAATGAACTTTTAAACAATAACAAGTAGTCATAGTTTCATAAAAAGAAAAATGCCCTTTTTATTAAGAACGCAATAATTATCCACTTGAGGTAGGGTTGAGAAACAAAGTTGGAGATTTGAGAAATATCTTAGTTCTTAACTTAACCTCAAGTTCAGCTCAAATCTAAATGTTTGCTGCGATATTACTCACAAAATCTTCTGAAATTGAATTATAATTACCTGTGCAAATATGTGCATGTATGTACATATACATATATGTATGTAGAGTTGAAAAGAATTCTTTGTATATTACGAAAAAGTGTCATATTTCAAAAGTGTAATTACTTTTACGTAAAAACTTTCCTTTAGCGTAAATTTAAATAACTATAACTTTCATATATACTAGGTACATACGTCAATCTACAGTACATATGCACTTGTTTTTGAAAACTGTCAAAATTTTAATTAGAACTTTCACGCCTGTAGCGAAATTAAAATGCATATGTATGTACATATGTATGAACATATGAAAAATATGCTCAGATTTCAATCTCAAAGGTATCAAATTTACGTTGTATAAACAGGCATACATACATATGTATGTATGTATGTAGCTGTATAAGTATATACCACAGTTATATAATCACGTGTCATTAAAATATTTTACAGGTATGCACAATAGGGTGGTCCAATATTTTAGTGCTCATTATAATATTCGAAATCAAAAAGGCATATTAGCTTAATTAAGTATGTAATGTATTTTTTATACATGTACATGCATACCTACTAAAAATACTTTTTGTTATTCGTTATTTATAAACTAGATGAACCGCCCTAATGTAATTATAGGGCGATTAACGCGGATTTTTTTTTATATATCTATAGGAGTTTTTTTTTTAATCTTGATTTTTTTCGAATATCGCATAAGCCGGATTTTTTATTGAACAGTTATTTTTCATTTCATACATATCTTGACCTCTAAATAAAAATTTCGGCTTTTTCGAAGTTTTCAAGGCGTTTTCCAGTTTAAGGGAAACCCCTAAATAGTTACACAATTATATCCTAGATTATTTGGGGATGAAAACTATACATATTAGATTACAATAAATAATGTTTGGCGCCTTAACGTTTTCCATCTGTTTGGCCGAGCTTCCCCTCCAATTCGTGTTCTCCTTCTTGATGCTGTGAGACAAACGGAGAGATCTACACTTTTAACCCACCTCCAAAGAAGCTTTCTTTTACGGCAGAAGTATACTATTTGAAACAACTTTTCTTGATGTTGCTGGAACCAGAAATCGGATCATGGGCCTCCCGAGTGGCAGAGGGCACATCTAAGCACTCGGCTACGATGGCAAGAGCATTAATCAAATTAAAGAAAACTAAAATAAAACCAAACGTGAATTTTTCACTGTTTTACTTTTGATCTAAAAACACTTTTAACATATTTTGTTTTTCTCTTTTCTAAATAAAAGCTGTTATTAGTTTTATTGTAATTTTTGGTCACGACTTCATGACCAGCACTTTCTCGGTATGAGAACTATGTGAAATAAAATCGGTTTATCCGGCTTTTCTTTAGTTTCAACACTGAGAAGCGGTTATTTTCGGAATGCAATTTTTCGAATAACTCGAAAACCGGGTTTTGGCAAAGACGAATAATCGAACACCCCAGGATTATATTAGAAATCCTTTTGTGTGTAATCCACATTTATGTCAACATTTATATGCGAATTAATTCTCTTTAATAATATTAATGTTCTGTTTTCCAAAGCATGCAATTAAGGCAACGGGGATCGGCTTTCGCAAAAAAACCATATCTTTGGAGAAATTCTTTTTCTCTTTGTAGGGCTCGCTATGCCAATGGTCATGTTACTAGTACATACATATCTGCAATAAGCTTGACTTTCCGTGACGTTTTCTGCTTTTGTGTTTTCGTCTGGAGTAAATTTTTTACTTCTTTTGAGCTGACA
>NW_016158839.1:56048-74291 GCF_001687245.7 Rhagoletis zephyria | reverse complement strand
TTCAGTCAGTGAGTTTGCAACTACACACAATAGATGTATAACGGATTTTATTGTTGTTTAATGGACAAAGTTATTACAAAAAAAACGGGAACTAGTTAGAACACGTACTACATTCAGAGAGTAATATGAGAATGTGTAGCATAGAGAGAATTTAAGAAACAAGAACATTTGTTGTATCAAACAGAAATATTGCAAAACCATTTGCTAGTCGCAATAATAAATAAATAATTAAGACTAATATATTAAGTACGAAAAATATGTATAATTCTAATTCATTCCGAACTCGCTGCTTAGAGAACCCCTTTTTCTCAATTCAGCAGCAAACAGCAGGCAAAATCAATAACTTAACGCGTAGAGTGGGTGTCATGTAATTTGTTGTCACGCGTATCTTGAATTTTGCTTTTAATTTAAACGCTCTTTAGCAGTTTTATTGAAATAAGAGTGTGGCGTGCAGAAAAAAAAAAATGAAACGAGCCAAATGGGAAACAACAACATTGTATGTACAAGCAATAACGAAACCACATTTTGAAAAGCGGGAATTTTGAAGGGTAGTTTTCGTATTGCGGGGTTGTTTTGAAAATGACACCAGGGCACATGCAATGTGATGAATCATAAGTGCAAATAAAACGCGCAGAAGTGCACGCAAACTATGTAATGTGCACGAATTTCAGAGAATTGATGTTGAATTTTAAAAGCAGTAGACAAATGTATGTATGTGCATATGTACAGAGTTAGGTAAAGCGGATGTTTAGTCTTTGCGCGGAATTTTGCAATGAAGATCGGACAATAAACAATTGAAATCGAAAAGAACTTTCCATGTATTGAAATTATTCTTAAAACTGTACCGAGGTTTTAATACTATTGTAACGTAATCTTAACCCCTATTGATGTGGTAACGTAGAATCGACCATTATGAAGCTTAAAAGATTTTAATTTACAGGGCAATTCTGGCTAAGGTATGTACATAGGTGAAAGCCTTTTGTAATACAATTGAAAGACAGTAGGGAAGATAGTTTGATAGGGTTGGTTTATTCTGGCACGAAAGTCTTACAAAAAAAAGCTCTCTTACCAACTCTCATGAAATAAAGTACTTTTGGACGCCTTTTGCTGGCGCGCTCCAACAGTCGCAATGGTCGAGTGAGCAAAGTACCAGCATACCATTCGAGAGATCCGAGGTCGAGTCGTCTGTTTTAATTTTTAATTTATTTTTTAATTTAATATTCTCGACGTTCTTAAATTTAACTGTCATTTAAAAAATTTAAATTTTATTTTATTTGTTTTACTTTTTTTATTTAATTTAAAGATTTTATTGTTTTCAAATAAACTTTTTTAAATTTCGGATATATTTTTTCTTTTTATAACAAATTTTTTAATAAAAGTTTCTTTTAATTTTTAGATTTTATTTTAAAAAGAAAAATATTTTCTTGATTTTTAGGCAATAAATAATTTTGTTTTTGAAACAAATTTTTTTTTAACTATTTTAAAAAGAAAAATATTTTTTTTTTTTGATTTCATTTAATTTTCAGAAACTTAACTTATATTTAAGCTTTTACATTTTTAAAAAGAAATTTATACATATATCTATATATTTTTTATGCAATTTAGTTTTTAAAAATTGTATTCCTAGAAGACAAAGGTAAAAATACTAAGACCTCTTCTCTAGCAGATCTTTCAATTAATCTTTCGAAAAATTTAAAAGAGATTTCAAGGAACATACATAGTTGCCAGAATTGACAATTATCCTACAAGAGAAAACTTTCACAGAAATGTTTGAACTTAGCGATGATCAAAGTTGAAAAACATTTAAAAATAGAGGTTTTTTAAATTTTACCCCATGAAAGCTCCCAACAATCTAAGTCCAAAAATAAATTGTTATAAATATGTAATTGATTTAAAGGGGGTGAAGCTCACCATCAAGACTCGCGAGAATAGGGTCGACACACACCATCTACATACTTATTCGTAAGCTTCGCAGCTGCTTTCGAAAGGAAATTAGGGCGAAATTAATACGGCTGCGAAAAATGACTTCGATCAACACCACTGTCAGAATTGGGACGGCCTTCTCCGAGGCTTATGATAGATTCCAAACGAATTTTCAGATAGGGCGACAACTTATTAAGAAATCTGAAGGGGATCGATTATAAGACGAAGTATCTACTTTGGAACTCGCCTTTTTGTCGGCGGTTATAATTTAGAAAAAATAGAGGAATTCTTTTATTTGGGAGCCAGCATTAACGCCGATAAAACTAATGTCTATATTGAAATCCAACGGGAATCGCTCTTGCCAAGTGCTAAAAGACAACGCAAAAAGTACACTCTATTAGGTACTCATTATGCCTGTGCTGGTATATGGCGCACACATCCGATGAAGCAGTCTTTGGAGCATTCAATAGAAATATCGTGTGGAAGGTGAAAGGGTCTTTGCCCTTTTGGTGATTATGAACTATGAACGATGCCATGACAGTCGTGTCTACGTAACCGGAACGAGCCGGATCTATGTACACTTGTGGTTAGCTGATTAAGTTAAGTGACATTGTGACCAGTTTATAATGTTTATAATTTTTTTTTTTATTAAAGTGTAGCAAATTCCATAACCAGTACCACATAAATACACATTTCAAAGTTCGAACAAAAATTATAAAAATTCAATTCAATGCGCAACCCACTGGTGATAATAGCAAAAAATTTACATCAGTTTGCTAGAAGAGATTCTGGCGTATTTTATTGGGCTCAGCCGGAATCGCACAGGCAGCTACAGAGCCAAACACAATGACGGACCACAACTGTCAAACTACTTTAACAAGTACTCCTATTTTAGGCAACGACAGGGCCAAAATGCATGCAGCTGCAGCGAAATTCTCCAATTGTGAGCGACCGTCCGATATGTTCTTCTGCTTCTTTTATGTCGAATGCATACGAATTCATAATTTCGCTACCGCACTCGAAGAACTCAGAGTGGCATATCGCGTGTTACTAAGTTTGTATACATACTTCACCACTTTCTCTCACATCATTCTCCACAAAACATTAAAATGTTACCAAATTTTCGACCTGTGTAATTAGTCGCAGCGACATCTATTACCTACCTTTGTGCCCACCGGCCTGACAACTCTATGTGGTTTGACAAAACATCCTTGCCACATTCTAATTAGCCAAGCTGTAAATTTTAATTAGAGGCAAAATCTTTAAGTACACACCACTCGATTGTGGCATGTGTCCTTCCTTTTATTTATAACCAACCCTGTACTCATCCCCCGCCCGCTACGCTCGTTTCACCCCCTCTGCCACTAACTCACGCATTTGGAGTGCCAAAAGAGTCACTTCAATGTTGGCACATGAATGCGTGAATTTTTCTGGGACATTAAACTGAACAGATACTTGAAATTAAGACGAACGTTTTGGTAGCATATTGACTGTTACGTGTGTTTTGACTTTTTTGTGGTTTTTGCACGGTGCTATCAACTAACTTTGTTTTGTCCTAATTTGTCGCTCTAATAACAACTATCCTCTAATAGGCCAGTACTACAATCGTTTTTCCATGCAATGCAAACTGATATAGTAAATTCTGTTACATCGCGCGCTATTAATAAGTTAGAAGTCATTAGGCTTTACCTAATCCCTGAAGATTTCTCTCAAACCATTAAGATTTCTCTATGACTGCTCTTCATTTATTTCGCTGAACCACAAAGCTTTTCATTGAAATAATCGAATTGAATTTAAATCCGCTTTTGAGTCAGCAGCTATTTTGATTTCTGCGTCTTTAATTAAAGGATACCACGCTCAGTGATTATTGAATTGTGTCAACTGGCAACTGTGGAGCAATGAAATGTAGATACGGGAATGTACGTCCGCATTGCTGATGCAAGCGCTGAATCAAGTTGGACTATACATTGCCATGCATAGAAAGAGAAGAAAAAACTAAAAATGGAACGACTTCCGCTGCACAGTTGTGGGAAAAAAGGAAGTAGAAAATAGTCCGGCTATAATCGTTATTTACATGCTGATAAAGGGCGCAACGAATTCGCAGGCGATGAAATGAGCAACGCAAGGCACACAATCGAATTACCGGCGTTACACCGACTACCGACTATCTGTTGAGTACACACAAACATATGCTAAAATATACTTGCGCTGTCGCATGACTGGGCAGGGCTTGATCCACATGGCAAAGCGCCAAATTGGTGAAACAGCAGGGAGCCACTGCCAAGTATCCCCAAAAATAAATGGGGAAAATATGAAAAATACAGACGTACATACATAGAAATAAAGGAAAGCGGAGGCGAATCACTTTGTGGAAATCGATAAGCGTAGCCCATGGCCCGTAAAAGACAATAAATCGCCGCCCAAACACCCTGCCCATCACCCTACTCGTACCGATAGTGCTACACTCACTAACTTAGCCAGTCATTCATTTATTCATTCAGTTCTTCGCTTGTGGCGTGGCATTTATTGATGTACTAAGGAATCCAAGTAGCCTGTCAGCCGAACCAAATACCCACCCACTCGCAGCCGGCGCAAATGACACCATACAGCGGCTTTGGCACTCCTTCGAAGAGTCGCTGCTTCAAATGCCGAAAATCATTAGAAAATTTTTACGCCCTGGCTAACTGACGCAGTGCACTGGTGGCATTCACAAATGGCAAATTCATACATATTTACATATAAGTATATATGTATTTACGTATGTACAAGTTTGGAGTGTCATTGTTTGTCGGTAATGGAGTTGAAGAAACATTCCTTGCCACTAAGTATACGTACTGTCTTGCAACATACATACACACTCATGTATATAAATTTTGCTTGTCCCTTCATATCTGGCTATATTCTAACTGTTTGAACTGTCTGCCTGTTTTGCTTTTTCACATCATAAACTTTGGGCATAATGGCGTTTGCGCGTAAAATACGCGGCCAATTTCGGTAATTGTGGGTGGGTAAATGCTGTATACTTGAACGTACACTGAAGTGGCAGTTAGTGGATTTTTGCTTCGCTTTGCTTGAACGGCTTATAGGTTGGTGCCGCTACGCCACTTTGTTATTCAATTCAATTACTGAGTTGAAAATACCATAACATCGATGAGATTGTCGTTGGAGGCTGCTGAGTTGACGGCTTTGCTGATGGTTGGTTGCGTGGTTGACTTGACAGTTGCCTGCTTCTCTATGTATGCTTGGAATCTATTTCGGTATTTCGTTAACAGTTATGCTTGGTATGCTTTTATGTTGGCGTGGTTCGCTTCGTCGCCACAAGGTGTTTTCAAGCCTATCAGTTAGCGGCGCTAATAGAATTTGCTTAAAAAAATTAGGTAATTGTGGTTTTTTGCATATTGCTGATATGTAGCGCTCTGTGGACAGAGTGAACAGAATTTGTGCATTAAAAGGAGGTGGGGTTGAGTCTTTGGTAAGAGCATCAAAGCGGGCGAGTCTTTCACCTGAATTAAAAGCCAGTAAAAAAATCAACTATAATTGTATCTGGAAAGATTTTCAAAATTTTAGTACTCGCTCCTTTCCTGAAATAAATTTTATGTGTAATATTAACTTAATAATAATATGTAGAGGATGGCTCCGTATGTAGAAGTCCACATAAGTGGTAAAAGCTTTTGACTGCCATTCACCTGGGAGTGGCCGGAAGTGATTCTTTTGCGTACTATTCAAATCGCAGCTCACGACGTCCAGATATTTATATCTACGTATCCTCTGATTAGCGACCAAACAACCGACTAAAGTGGGAAGGCGTAAAACTTCGCGTGCGCTGGGTTTGGGTCCCGTAACGTTAAAACCCTGTCCAATGAAAAATCACAACAAGCCTCGGATACGACCCCCTTATAAAGGACTATGATTTGAGGGTATGCACCAGGAATATCCGGACCCTTAATGGGGAAGGTTACTCTGCTTGGCTGATTGATGTCCTCGGGTAGAAAACGGCTGACATCACCGCCATCCAAGAAATGTGAAGGACGGGGCAAAGAAAGGTAAACGTGGAGCCTTACGATGTCTACTTTAGTAGCCGCTTTAAGGAGTGCAAATTTGGAATTATGGAGATTCCATCGCCGACCACTGTTTCTTGCAGCCAAGATACGCAACCGCTTCTATGCAGCAAAAAGTGTGCGTCCAAAACTGCAAGGAAAGCTTAACATCGAAAATCTGCAATCACAACAGACGGCCAATTTATTCCTTCCCTCTCTTGAAAGAACCGACATACGCGCGAAGTCGAAACACATTTCCTGATCCTTAAGTTCTGAAGAAGTAGTCAGATTTCAGCGAGCTCGAAAGAAAAAACTCGCACGATGAGGAGTTCTAAGAAGCTGCAGAGAAAAAAGATGCCGCCTAAAGTACCACTCTGCGATCGGAAAAAAAGCGACCCATGTGGGACCGTTATATTGAACTAAAGAGGGAAGCGATACGCATTTGGCGCGATAAAGAGAGAGAGGTTGAAATATGTGAAGTCGAAGAGCTTTCAATGCTGGCCGACAGGAAAAACGACCGAAACTTTTGTCAGAGAGGTAGGCGACTTACGGAAGGTTTCAAGACCAGGGCGAACTCCTGTAAGAACAACAATGGCGACCTAGTGACCGATGCCCAGAATGTACCTAAATTATGGAGCGAACACTTTTCCACCCCACTGAATGCTAGCAGCGCCGAAAGTTGTGGAGAAGACGAACCCCAGCTCCCAGTCGATGACGATGGAGTCGATGTCCCACCGCCTAACCATAACGAGGCACGAATAGCGATTATGCAGCTGAAAAACAACAAATCTGCTGGAGCTGACGGCCTTCCAGCCGAACTATACGATGGCGAGTAAATGATAAGGACAGTGCTCCGGGAGCGCCAATATAGAAAAGAAGATCTGAATTTTTTTAATTTTGCTCCATTTTCAGACATTCACTCCACCGGTTAGTGTTAAGCATGGAGTCCAAACCCTAAAGCTTAAGTACTCGTTCTTACTAAACAGATTTGTTGTATAGGAGGATTTTTGTAGATATTCAGAGAGAGAGAATTTATTAACAACCGAATAATAAGTAAAAATGCTAACTAATGAATATCCATTGCGCTCCCCGGCAAAAGTTTGCAATATATTATTGGCAAAGTTATTCAATAAATACAAAGATTAAAAATGCTTACATTTGCTACATAGCGAAAACTTTTACAAATAGCTTTTAATGAACACCAAAACACGTCACTTAACCACTTACTTATCTATGTAAATACACTTTTACATACATATGTACGTACGCACTTTATATTCACATGCAAGCATGTAAGCTCCCGAAGCATTATCTCCATTCAAGCCGGAACTGAATGTTGCAGGGATCTTTAGGCGATTACATTAACGAGCTTTAGTGATGGCATTTCACAGAATGCCTCATTCCGACAGTGGTCAGACATTTAATTCCTCATTTGAGACGTTAATTCGCAACAAAACATGCGTATAAACAATTGACAAATGGCATGGAATGGCTGGAGGATGACAATAACTGGGCGCAATGCTGACTATCAGCCAACATTCACATGTTCGTATATATTTATATACATATGTACATACATATATAGATATAACTCCTGCAATAGATTGATAAAAACAAACAGTAAATACACGTACTGCCAACAAAAATAAACAAACAACAAATCGCACGCAGGTCGAACAAGTAGATGAAGAAGCAGAAGTCGGTTTAGTAACCAAACACAAAGTCATTGAAGGAGCGCACACTGCAGTCTGGCCACTGTTTGGGCGGAAGAATAGCAAGCCAACCAACCAACAAACAATTCAATAATATTTATGTGTGGAAGCCAACATGTGTACTAAATAGTAGACGACGATGGTGAAGGCTGTGGCTCTGATGTTTAAAGAGTATTTCGTAATGCTTTTTCCTTACATACTATACGGTGACCATCCGTGCTTTATTTCAAAGAACAGTTTGTTTTTTCTCAAGCGTCTGTCCTTTGACTTGGTTAATTTTTCTAAAAACCTGTTTTGTCCGCTGTTTCAAAACTTAATCTTTGAAAGTACTTTTTCAAAATGCTGAATACAGCCTGGTAGATACAAACTTTAAAGGAATGCATAGAATACAAAAAAGTTGGAAAGCTCATACCTTTAATTTACATTGTCAAAGCGATGTGTCTATTCATCATTCTTACTGAACAAAGCAAATGCAAAAAATAGAAAATGAAGATTTTGAAAAGAATGGGTCCATTCTAAAACGTAAAAATAGAAAGGCTCTGTCTCTTTTATTTCCAAACCGCACTAGACGAAAAAGTAGTAACTTGCGCAACCCAGTTGAAAACTAGCATCTAACTGTGGTTGCGTACATTTGGCATTATAATTTACTGAGCTTCGAGTCTCGGTCAGCGAAATTGTTTTTTTTTTAAATATATATATATATATTTTTTTTATTTATATTTTTTCTTTTTTTTTAATTTAAATTTTTCCTGTATTATTAATATTTTTTTAATTTTTAAATTATATACACAAATACATATTTTTTATATCATTAATTTTTTATAAACTTTTGTATGCATTTTTTCTTTTTTAATTAAATTTTCTTTTAATTTTGAAGGTTTTCTTTTAAAAGAAAAATTTATTATTTTCTTTAATTTCATTTATTGTTAGGTGTCTACTTAATTTTTAAGTTATTGAAAAAATCATGTTACTAAGCTAATGTCTAATTTAATGACAACGCTATAAAAGACTATGTGCATAAATAAATGAAATAAAGGTTTTATTTTAATTTTTTTAAATAAACACTTTTTTAGTTTAATTTTCCTTTAATTTTAAGATTTTATTGTTTAGAAAAGAAAAAGGTTTTCTAAGTTTTATTTTATATATATTGTATAATACCAAAAGTAAAAAAAATATTAAAAAGTTGTTTGTGAATTTGTACAAAGTCCGAAATGAAACATAGACTCAATAAAATTCAAGTTGACGATAACTTATCTTCAATTAAAAAATATATTTTCGCGATGTAAATTTTATATCTTAAGTTCTTAGTTAAGATTTGCATTAAAAAATTTTAAATTTTCTCCATGAGAAGAGAATTATATATAATAAATTTTGAAAAATACAGTGCAAATACAATATGAAATACAAATGACCCATTTTAATAAACCTTCCCGGTGTTTCTGTCTTCAGTAGATCAAGAAACTAAAAACCTACCCTTTACTGCAACAACAGCGCACAAATTCTTCAAAAACCACGGTAAAAACCACCCTAATTGCCTGTTTCAACTGCAACCTTTGCGGACGTTTGTACAATATATTGTAGCAAGACCTTACAACCTCTCAGTGTAAATGTACACTATATTGAATTTTTTTCTGACCACTCGGGAAAAATATTTTAATCATAATAGTTTAATTTTAGCATTTTTATATGATGAAATGATTTTTATATTTCCATACTATGTGCATTTATTAGCGATTTTACTTGACTTTCACGTATTTTTTGTACAGTAAAATACCACACGTTGCATGTCACTGGAATTTTATAAAATGGTCTATTTTTAAATTAAATTCTAAAAATATTTTTGAAACGTTTTCGATTTTGAAATTTACGTAAACTATTCGGGACAAAACTTCATAAAGTTTAATTTGTTTTCAAAAATATTAATAAGATTTAGTAGCATGCTTCCAATGTTACAAAAAATTAAATGTACAATATATTGTACAAATGCAGGGAAAGGGTTAAAAGCTGCCTTACGAAAATGTGAACAATACATATATATATATATGAAGAAGGATGTTTACTGTATTTTTATTTCAAAGATATGGCCACCGTAGGCATACTAGATAAATTTCTTGCCTCATCTACCCAAACATCAGCCATCGTCAAGCGTATGGGGGGCTATAAATGAGGGGTGTTGCTAACTGGGCTGGGCGGTATATTGGCTAGCGAATGTAAAGGCCGTAATTTACTAAAGATCTTTCTCTACACAGTGTTAGTGTATGGGTGTGTGCCGCCGCTGAGTGGCTGTTTGTTTCAATTGCGTGCAGAAATGGACAACTGAATTGTCGTATTGCTTCCAAAGAATATATCTGAAACTAAAGCACAACACATTTGTGCCTATGCACAAACATACATATGAACATAAGTATGCATGTGTCGGAATGTGGCTGGAGAGTAATGCCCGCTTCAGGAAATTAAGTTGCCACATCAGCTTTGCGCGCTTTCTGCCACATAACAGTAACATCTAAAGCATTGGCGGAACTAACTGCCAGGCTGACTGACTAGTTGACTGAATGTCTGGTAATCATTGGCTATAATGTGAAGTATGCTTGGACTATAAGTATCTTATCAGCTAAAGACACATACATATGTACATACATTACACATAGATACCACTTTGCAAATTTGGTTGCATGGCTGTGTGCTTTTATTTTCATTTTAATTCGATTCTAACTTCAGCGCTTTATAAACGAGTTTTCCCCGACAGTCGATAGTTTGTTACTTCGTTATCTGTCCTCTATGTATACTCTGTCCTTAGCCCTCCAACGTTCATCCATCGCACATCGCGTTTGTCAGCTTTGACGTTGGCGGCGCCCATAAGCGCTGGATTTAACAGTTGCATGGATTCTAATGCTAACTTCTCTTGGCTGTTGACCGCTTAACCCTTGGATATTAATTTTGTTGTTGTTTTTTTTTTTTTTGTACTAAGTAATAGTTTTTGTATTTTGTTTTTGGTTTAGCACTAAGCACCAACAAATTCTACGGTACTCACATTATTTACCCTTTCCTGCAAGCGGGAAAGCGCTTCTTCGAGTTCGACAATCCGATTTTCCAGTACCTCCTGCGAAGAAACCAAAAAAAGAGAGAAAGAGAGTGCGAAAGATAGCAAAAAACAATAAACGATGATTTGTAATAAATTTTGTTAAACAAATTATAATAGTTTTCTCTTTTTAATTTACTTAATTATTTATATGGTAGAGTGGCGTTTTATTGTGAAAAATAGCCGAATGTGTTTGTTTTTGTCATACACCAAATTATTTTGAAGTGACCCATATGTATGCAAGTAAATATTCTTTATTGTGTACAAAAATAGGAAATGAATGGTGTGAACTAAAACTAGTGTGCAAGCGGTATTTAAGTTTACGATGACTGTAATCAGTTAAAAATTTTCTATGCGGACAGGTGAGTGATAGTTAGCCTCATACAACCGCCAAAAGGAAAGATTCTACATACTAAGTAGGATAAACATTACAGCTCACACTACTAAGCGGAGTATTATGTATGGCTTATAAGAAGAAGTTATTTGTGGATAATAATATACAAAGGTTAGGAGCAGCGTTGCCAGGTTGACGTTTTTAATGTCATTTGGACGTTTTTTGTATCCTGTTGACGTTTGGACGTTTTTTATGTAAAAAATTACGTTTTTTAACTTCCCAGGAATTTTTTTCTCTTACTAAATCTTGTAAGTAAAACTGATTTTGAATTATTTTCTTAATAAATCTTTACAAGCTTTGTGTTTTGCAGCAACTGCTTCAAAAGATATTTATTCTTTGGACACAGATGACTTAAATATGATGCATACCAAGCGTACGTGCATTTTTTCTTTTGTTTCTTGGACTGTGTTCAAAGGCTGCTTGTGTAAATACTTGAGGTTACGAGGCTTATTGTAATGTTTGCAATTGCCCATTAAAAGCAAAATCAGGAAGAGCTGTTCTCTTGCAACACGCACGCTGGCAAAAGCATCAAAAAAGCTGTAGCAGCATAAAAAGTCAGAAAACAGTGACTTTTTTAAGACTTATGTAATGAACGCAAAAAAGGCTGAAATATTGCTATGCTCCTTCTTAACAGAACGTAATTTAGCATTTTCGACAGCCGACCCCCTTACCAAATGTCTACAAGAAAAAAAATTATTAAAAATCAACGCGATTATTTAGCCCCTTTAAAATTGCACATTATTGCCCTGAAATTTAATGGGCTATCAAGCTGCATACCCAAAAAAATTCTAAAAAATCTAAATAAAGAGTTGAAAATCTAGCTGAAGCTTTGCAGATTTTTTATAATTTTTGCACAAAGTTTGAAATGTGGATTTATATTTTGTTTGTTATATAATGAGCTTTTATGAAAAAATAATGAACATTAAATAAACAAAAGAGAAACAGCCAAAATCGATCAAAATGGTGATGACTAAATCAGTTATATGTATAAAATGATTTTTATATTAACGATCTCAATCCAGTGTACAATGAATTTAAAATGTGCAATGATATTTTAATATACCTTACGTACACATGTACCTTTGTATACAGTAAAAGTTTAATAAGAACAATTTTTTGTACATTCATTTGAATAGGACGTTTTTGGGTAGGAAATTACGTTTTTTCAGACCAAGAGAGACGTTTTCTCATGCCGAAGGCCTGGCAACACTGGTTAGGAGGACCCTGAAAAATGTTTCAGATATACATACATACATACTTATGCACATATTTAAATACATGCGCACTGTTCTCTACATACGCTCACTCCATTAAATCTGCGTACACCCTTGTTTTTTTTTTAAATATTCATATTAAATACGTGCAGCATACTTGATGGTAGTCCGGGATGAAATCCCACGCTGCGGAGGTCAGGCTTTCGATGCTTTCTTCTGCACAAAATAAAAAAAACATGTGAAATGCGATTGTACGTAATTAGGTGCCTTAACCCTTTCGCCTCTGAAAAAGAATTTTGCCCCTTAATCAAAATACTAACCTAAAAAAGCTATTTTCAATAAATTTATACCATTTCCTGTTAGAGAAATGAGGAAATTGTTTTGGGCAATCCATGGAGGGAGGGAGAGTGGTGGTACATATGTGTACCATTGGTTTTAATCTGGTACATATATGTACCAATAGAAGATGTAGCGCCGAACAAAAAGTTTTATTTTCTTCGAAACAGGATCTCTTTTCGGTAGTGGTTATGTATATGATTTTTTGACATTTGGAGGGTAATTGGCGAGGAAAAGTAGAATTTGGAAGTAAGTGGCTCATATATGTAACACGAAAAATACGGTTTTCAATTATTCGATTTCTAATGGATTCATTTTGATTCCAATAGTGCTTTTGGCCTAGGAAGTTTATTGTACGATGTGAGCATACATATCAAAAAATTGAGTTTCGCAGTTCGGTTTCTATAATTTTTTTCTGTTTTCCTTACACTAATTCGAAATATCTGTTCAAATTTTACAGGACCTTTCTGGAGAAATGGTTTTGCCAGAATTGAATGAATCACTTGGCTCTATGCAATCATGAATGCGACTGAGAGTTATATTATCAAGAAAACGTGTAGGTTCAGATTCACTAGATAAATTTTCAGATTCTTCTACACCCAGCAAGCCTTAGATGTTGAACGTTCTCAACATAATTCTGAATAGATTCAAGCTCATTTTCACTTTTTAATATGGAATTATCATCGAAACTACGCTGAAATGATGAATCGGTTTCATCTTCATAGGTTCGTAAGTGTCAGATGATCCAGCAGAAAAATCAATTCAAAGCGAATTAGATTGAAATTCACTCAGAAGTGAATTGCAGAACTTGCCTGCATTTAGAAAAGAAAATGCTATATGACAAACAAATAGTGCCCATTACTTTTCCGTGGAAAACAATACTAAACTGTAGTTTTGTAAGATACTTAATATGGCAATAGGAAGTATTAAGATGTATTTGCACCCATCATACATATTTATAAGCTCGCATTTATACGCATATATTAAAATAATTCTTTGCTTGCATTTAACACGAAACTGTGTCCATAAAACGCACAGCACATGCGCACAAGTGGTCGATCGTTCACATGAACGCACCGGCAACAAACAGCATGTACCACACCGCACCGCACCGCACTGCGCACGTCCCGCTTTGCTGCACTTGAGTATTGTACAATTGCAGTGCAATGAACTTGCACGCAATCAAAGCGCAAAGTGCGTCATAGTGAGGCAATAAAGTTGCGCTACTAGCCAAGTCCATTCAAGTTCAGTTGTCACATCTTACGTACATACATACATGTGTATGTACATATCCATATGTTTGGCCGTATGAATTACGTAAGTATAGAAGTGCCAGTGGGCAGCAGTGGGAATCAAAACAAGCAGCACTAGCAAGACTGACTGGACGCCTCCTTCTCATTTGCTTTGCTGCAGCGTGGCGCGTTGAGAACGTGACCACGCATTTGGCTGTGCCGGCGAGTTGGGCAATTTTCATTGTCGCGGTTTTTTGCGCGTTATTTCACTTTGTAGTAATTCGCCTATTTTTTTTGTTTTTTTGTAATTTTATTTCTCACTTTTGTTTTGTATGAAAAATGTAGTAACTGCAAAGCACTACTTGTTAGTGCCGACTGATAAATGCGCGCCAGCGAGCTATTAGTGAAATTACAGGGATCAAAGAGTCAACAAAGGAAGGGAGCAAAGACTTAAGGCAAATATTCAAAGCACTTACAGAAGCATGCATGCATTTCTGAATGCACAGAAACATAAACATGCAAGCACATACATACAATCGCTAAAGTATTTGAGCAAGCACTTAAGCCTGCCATTTGCAGCAGCTGTAACTAATGCCGCATTGTAATTGTACGGTAGATGGCAGCAGCCGCCTAGTAAAGCAAGCACTGATTCAATACTGCTTAATACATAAATACATAGTACACTTCTGCGCCAATTGCAGCAAATCTGCGTTTTTGCGCATGCGCAACCAGCCCCACTGCACACACGCGCATACACAGACATTTCACTGGGTCTGGACTTTGCCTAATGCGGATTGACGTTCGGTCGAGTGAAACCGCATTGCCGACTGCATTTTCCTTCCTGCCATTCACCCAACTCATTGGCAGTCTACTGCAATTACATATATGTCCAGTATTGTAGATGCCTGAGCATAGTTAATACGGCCTAACGTTATAGCTGCTGCGACCGTCTTTGTGATTTCCTCGCCAACCGTTGCACTATGGGTCATCTGCCGCAAAAACGTTGCAAAAAAATTAATTTAATGAAAGCGTTCGATAAAGTTTTTATATGTACGTAACTATGTTCCAGTATAGGTGTCCAGTATTTTCCAAATCGAATTTTCCGTAGACTACGAAAATATAACTTTTGATAGTTTAGGAGGTAGAACCACTCAAAGTTGAAAATTTTTCTCCATAGACAAAAGTTTGTATTTTTTGTACTTTTTTGTCACGTTTGAGATGGGCGCGGGAGAGCGGGACCCACGGCACTGATTTAAAATTGGCCTGGATGGGCGGTACCGGGAAGATCTGTAAAAATATGGCGGGCGGGACGGGACCAAAATCCTTTCCCGACACTCTCGCTAAAATCGCAGCGCCAGCAAATTCACAAAATCTTCCTTAAAAACGATGTTTGAAATATTTTCTTTTAACTTTTCATTGAGACGAAAGCGAACAGAAAAGCAAAAAAAAAATAATCGGAAGATGCCAAATATTTCATTATTATTTTTATTATTTAAAATTAATTTGAAAGAGATGAACATTTTTGTCAACCTTCGATCGGTTTGCAAACCACGCCATACACGTTGAAATCTCAATCGGTCGTTTCAATTTGTTGTCCGTTTGTAGCCTGCTTTAGAGATAGATTTCGGGACCCACGGGACTCGCGGTACAATTCTGAAAAACGTCGGGATGGCCGGGTTCGGAGCTTTAAAATCGTATTTCGAGACGGGCGGGATCGGGATTAACTATTTAGTCCCGTGCCCATCTCTAATTTGTACATATCGACCCCTTTGCGCGAAATTATCGTATTGCCAGAAACCAAATTTTACAGAAGAGCGTTTTTTCCATGATAAAAATATTACAAGGTAAAATCATTCTCTAAATTCGTCGGCCCTGATTTGTTTCTGACGTTTGCGGCCGCTGTGGTGGTGCAGTGGTTAGCAGTTGGTAGTTCATATTTTTGCGCCTTCCACCTAATAATATTTTCTCAATTTTAAAAGATTTTAAAAGGGGTGGGCGGATAGTATAGGACACGCTGTATATTTTTCTTTAAGATGCAATTTAAATCAGGGACAGAAAATAAGTAAGAAATAAATAAGTTTAAGTTGGCCAATTTTTTTAAGGCCGAAATAAAAGTCTTTGCCTAATAATAAACAAACCACTTATCCAAATTAAACAAGTTTGGTATCACATGACAGGATAGCTGAAATGTACAAAAGAGGAAAACCACGTATTGAAAAATATTTTAATAGAAAAATGTCACCATAGAACAAACCTTGAGTCGGTCAGATATGTGAATTTCCTTTGTATTAAATTATAAAAAAATATAAATATAGGTGGTAACTTTAGTTCGTTATTTCTGTTTAAAAGCTATTTCAGTCCGATTTCATTTGATAGCAAACTTGTTTAATTTTGATAAGCGGTTTGTTTATTATCCGGAATTGACTTTTGTTTCGGACTTAAAAAATATTTGGCCAATTTTAACTGTTCAAAAAATAACTGTTATCTTTGGTCCGTTATTCAAATTCTTAAAATATGGTCATTAGTTCAAAAGATTTTTATTTTTGCAACGAAAAAAGTCAACAGACCCCAAGGTGCATTGGTTGCTGTTCCTGTAGCTTATTTTATTGCTGCTGCTGTGCTGCTGTATCAATAAGTATTAAGTATACAAAAGAGTTGCGTGTCTACCACAATCAGCTCATTGTCAGTGGTCTTGTTAAGTCGTTACGTGCATACGAGGAGTATGTGCAATGCGCGGCGGCTGGTTTAGATGAGCGTTTGCACGCAGTGGTATGATCGTTAGTTGTTTGCTTTTGATTGCTAAATACGAGTAGTTAACGCGTTTCAGGTGAGTTGTCTTGTAATTGCACTCTGTTGCATCACTTACCTAAATACATACATACATACATAGTTGCCGATCGGTGTATTTCATGCGAAAAGATGTGAGTAAGTAAACAACTACTTAACTATTTGAAATATTTTGAAATAAGTATATACATAGTATGTACATAAAATATTATCATAGCTTTTCTTGAAGTATTTGATTTATGTTATTTAGTGTCGTTTTCGCAAGTGGAATTTATTTTTCAGAAAAGAATTTGTGCTTAAAGTGCAGATAAATTTTAAAATCTACATGAGAAAACTGATCGAAAGGAGTTTCCGTTTCGGCAGTGATAGCCAAGCTACACTTAATGCATTGGCCATCCCTCTAACTACTTCCTAACTAGTTCGGCAATGCAAGGCTCGCCTAAATTATGTTGGTAAACATAACGAGCTTGCTTTATTCTGGGTGCCAGGTCACTCGGGAGTACCTGGTATTGAGACATATAACCATTTGACAAG
This sequence comes from Rhagoletis zephyria, assembly GCF_001687245.7. Classification (NCBI taxonomy): domain Eukaryota; kingdom Metazoa; phylum Arthropoda; class Insecta; order Diptera; family Tephritidae; genus Rhagoletis; species Rhagoletis zephyria. Next base: position 57,043 of record NW_016158839.1, on the reverse strand, counting down.
CTGGGCGAAACTGATCTCTCAGAAGATCTATCTAGTTTTTTGCTCTCGCTGAGCAGACGGGGCTGCAGACAACTTGTTGGACTGCTGACTGGCCACTTCACGTGGCACAATTACTTGAAGGCCCGTTTACATACAACTTTGGCGTCGCTTCGACAGCTGACTATCAATACATGCATTTATATGAAAGTCTCCACATAACCAAAGTTGGGAAACACCAACGCCAACACAGCACAGAAAGATGGCCAACTCTCAACCTTTCGCTCGCGTCGTTCATCAGCTGTTCCAAATAATCAAAATTATGTGATTTAATTTTCCTTCTTAATCAAATGAGGGCAATAAATATAGTTTATAATGCAATTATTGATATACAATTTTAATTTATCTGCCGCTAGTATGTTAATTTAGTGACCAAAGTATTCTCTGCTAAGCGTTCATTGTAGCAAGCACGGGCGTTACTCACGCTACTGTCAAAGCGACGCCAGCGACAACGCAACGCCAAAGTTGTATGTGGACGGGCTTTGACTGTGATGGACGTAAATGACTACTCCATTTTCCTATTTTACAGTAGAAGGCACCTTACATTGTAAAGCAATTGGATATTTAAAAGCTATTTAATAACACTTTAGGCAATTTTCATGACAGAAATTCTTAAAAAGTTTTTGGAAAATTTAAATCATTGAGCAGGCAGTTAATTGTTTCCACTCATACATAAACATATAGAACATTCATCATTACTATCGCGCCGTGCTACTCAAGTTCATAGGTTCACATGAATATAACAATACGTAATTCTGAAAACTAATAAAACCAAAGTGAGCCAAGCAACATCGTGTACCCAACCAAGCCCAAAATGTACGATGTAAGCGATTATGAATATGATGAATTAGACATTCAGGTTATTATCGGCAAACTGACATCAAACAGCATGCGAGCGCTACAAGAGGTCGTCCGTCCGTACGTTCACATGTGAGCGCACACTAAAGCTCATATAAATA
>NW_016158839.1:34427-55948 GCF_001687245.7 Rhagoletis zephyria | reverse complement strand
CGTCAATCCGCATTAGGCAAAGTCCAGACCCAGTGAAATGTCTGTGTATGCGCGTGTGTGCAGTGGGGCGGGTTGCGCATGCGCAAAAACGCAGATTTGCTGCAATTGGCGCAGAAGTGTACTATGTATTTATGTATTAAGCAGTATTGAATCAGTGCTTGCTTTACTAGGCGGCTGCTGCCATCTACCGTACAATTACAATGCGGCATTAGTTACAGCTGCTGCAAATGGCAGGCTTAAGTGCTTGCTCAAATACTTTAGCGATTGTATGTATGTGCTTGCATGTTTATGTTTCTGTGCATTCAAAAATGCATGCATGCTTCTGTAAGTGCTTTGAATATTTGCCTTAAGTCTTTGCTCCCTTCCTTTGTTGACTCTTTGATCCCTGTAATTTCACTAATAGCTCGCTGGCGCGCATTTATCAGTCGCACTAACAAGTAGTGCTTTGCAGTTACTACATTTTTCATACAAAACAAAAGTGAGAAATAAAATTACAAAAAATAGGCGAATTACTACAAAGTGAAATAACGCGCAAAAAACCGCGACAATGAAAATTGCCCAACTCGCCGGCACAGCCAAATGCGTGGTCACGTTCTCAACGCGCCACGCTGCAGCAAAGCAAATGAGAAGGAGTTCGGTCGAGTGAAACCGCATTGCCGACTGCATTTTCCTTCCTGCCATTTACCCAACTCATTGGCAGCCTACTGCAATTACATATATGTATGTCCAGTATTGTAGATGCCTGAGCATAGTTAATACCGCCTAACGTTATGGCTGCTGCGACCGTCTTTGTGATTTCCTCGCCAACCGTTGCACTATGGGTCATCTGCCGCAATAACGTTGAAAAAGAAAAAATAAATCAAAAAAATTAAAGCGTTCGATAAAGTTTTTATATGTACGTAACTATTTTCCACAAAATGTGTCCAGTATTTTCCAAATCGAATTTTCCATAGACTACGAAAATATAACTTTTGATAGTTTAGGAGGTAGAACCACTCAAAGTTGAAAACTTTTTCTGCATGGACGAAAATTTGTATTTTTTGTACTTTTTTGTCACGTTTGAGATGGATTGTACTAGAGCGGGACCCCCGGCACTGATTTAAAATTGGCCGGGATGGGCGGTATCGGGAAGATCTGTAAAAATATGGCGGGCGGGACGGGACCAAAATCCTTTCCCCACACTCCCGATAAAATCGCAGCCCCCGCAAATTCACAAAATCTTCCTTAAAAACGATGTTTGAAATATGCACTTTTAATGTTTCATTGAGACTAAAACGAACAGCAAAGCAAAACAGAATAATCGGAAGATGCCAAATATTTCATTATTATTTTTAGCCGACTTCCAAAAAAGGAGGAGGTTATCAGTTCGTCGGAATATTTTTTTTATGTATGTTACCGCATAACTTTGTTCCACGTCCGATTGGACCAATTTCGATAATTCTTTTGCATCGGAAAGGTAGTGTCTCAGAGGTTGTCCCATACTAATCTGGTTTAGATCCGATTATTGGATCATATTTTTATACGAGAATTCAAGTCGGTTAATTTGAAACAGATGAACATTTTTGTCAACCTTCGACCGGTTTGCAAATCCCGCCATACACGTTGAAGTCCCAACCGATCGTTTCAATTTGTTGTCCGTTTGTAGCCTGCTTTAGAGATAGATATCGGGACCCACGGGACTCGCGGTACAATTCTGAAAAACGTCGGGATGGGCGGGTTCGGGAATTAAAAATCGAATTTCGGGACGGGCGGGATCGGGATTAAATATTTAGTCCCGTGCCCATCTCTAATTTGCACATATCGAACCCTTTGCGCGAAATTATCGTATTGCCAGAAACCAAATTTTACAGATGAGCGTTTTTTCCATGATAAAAATATTACAAGGTAAAATCATTCTCTTAATTCGTCGGCCCTGTGGTTAGCATTTGGTATTTCATATTTTTGCGCCCTCCACCTAATAATATTTCCTCCATTTTATAACGGGTGGACGGATAGTATAGGACACGCTGTATATTTTTCTTTAAGATGCAATTTAAATCAGGGACAGAAAATAACAGTTTAAGTTGGCCAATTTTTTTAAGGCCGAAATAAAAGTATTTGCCTAATAATAAACAAACCACTTATCCAAATTAAACAAGTTTGGTATCAAATGACAGGATAGCTGAAATGTACAAAAGAGGAAAAACCACGTATTGAAAAATATTTTAATAGAAGAATGTCATTTATTACCATAGAACAAACCTTGAGTCGGTCAGATATGTGAATTTCCTTTGTATTAAATTATAAAAAAATATAAATATAGGTGGTAACTTTCGTTCGTTATTTCTGTTTGAAAGCTATTTCAGCCCGCTTTCATCTGATACTAAACTTGTTTAATTTGGAGAAGCGGTTTGTTCATTTTCCGAAATTGACTTTTATTTCGGACTTAAAAAATATTTGGCCAATTTTAACTGTTCAAAAAATAACTGTTATCTTTGGTCCGTTATTTAAATTCTTAAAATATGGTCATTAGTTCAAAAGATTTTTATTTTTGCAACGAAAAAAGTCAATAGGCCCCAAGGTGCATTGGTTGCTGTTCCTGTAGCTTATTTTATTGCTGCTGCTGTGCTGCTGTATCAATAAGTATTAAGTATACAAAGGAATTGCGTGTCTACCACAATCAGCTCATTGTCAGTGGTCTTGTTAAGTCGTTACGTGCAGACGAGGAGTATGCGCAGTGTGCGGCGGCTGGTTTAGTTGAGCGTTTGCACGGAGTGGTATGATCGTTAGTTGTTTGCTTTTGATTGCTAAATACGAGTAGTTAACGCGTTTCAGGTAAGTTGTCTTGTAATTGCACTCTGTTGCATCACTTGCCTAAATACATACATACATAGTTGCCGATCGGTGTATTTCATGCGAAAAGATGTGAGTACGTAAACAACTACTTAACTATTTGAAATATTTTGAAATAGGTATATATGTACATAAAATATTATCATAGCTTTTCTTGAAGTATTTGATTTATGTTATTTAGTGCCGTTTTCTCAAGTGGGTTTTATTTTTCAGAAAAGAATTTGTGCTTAAAGTGCAGATAAATTTTAAAATCTACGTGAGAAAACGGCTCGAAAGGAGTTTACGTTTTGGCAGTGAGAACCAAGCTGCACTTAACGCATTGGCCATCCCTCTAACTACTTCCAAACTAGTTCGGCAATGCAATTCTCGCCGAAATTATGTTGGTAAACATAACGAGCTTGCTTTATTCTGGGTGCCAGGTCACTCGGGAGTACCTGGTAATGAGACATTTGGCAAGCTGGGAAAAACTGATCTAGCCTTCAATCTCAGAAGATCTATCTAGTTTTTTGCTCTCGCTGAGCAGACGGGGCTGCAGACGACTTGTTGGACTGCTGACTGGCCACTTCACGTGACATAAATACTTGACTGTGATGGACATAAACGACAACTCCATTAGAAGGCACCTTACATTGTTAAGCAGTTGGATATTTAAAAGGTTTTTAATAACTTTTTAGGCAATTTTCATGACCATCTGCCAGAAATACTTAAAAAGTTTTTGGAAAATTTAAATCATTGAGCAGGCAGTTAATTGTTTCCACTCATACATAAACATATAGAACATTCATCATTACTATCACGCCGTGCTACTCAAGTTCATAGGTTCACATGAATATAACAATACGTAATTCTGAAAACTAATAAAACCAAAGTGAGCCATGCAACATCGTGTACCCAACCAAGCCCAAAATGTACGATGTAAGCGATTATGAATATGATGAATTAGACATTCAGGTTATTATCCGCAAACTGACATCAAACAGCATGCGAGCGCTGCAAGAGGTCCGTCCGTACGTTCACATGTGAGCGCACACTAAAGCTCATATAAATAGTAACTTAGAAAATGCATATGCCTTCAAGCAATACCTAACCAAAGTATAGGCCTTTATATAGCTAAATACATACCTATTTACATACATACATATATACATATTTATGATATGCGTGCACATTTGTACTTGCGAGCGTTCTCAAAATGAAACACAGGTGTTGCCTCGAGTTGCATGTCATGCCCACGAAACATAAAATTTCGCCTCGTTCTAATTACGGTTGTTGGTAATAGTGACTGTTGCTACTACATATTTACTTCAAATGTCGGTTGCAATTGAGATTATGTTTTACCTCTGTGGTTTAATGCTTTTTTCATTTTGTAGCTTTTTTTCGACTCTACGTACAAGCTGCACACGCCCCCTTTTCTGCATTCTTACATACATCTGTATGTACTTTTGTACGCATTTAGATGATTATTTTTGCTTGCTTGTGGTGCATGAAATTTTTACAACAAATTGTTTATAAGATAGCTTATGTGTGCTCTAACAGTTCTAACAGATGTTTTTACCGTTAGAAGAATACAAAAGAGAAAGGGTTCTTGGAAAACAGTATTTAGTTACGTATGTAAGTATATACATACGAATGCAGCACAAAGATACATACATACATAAGTACACACTTAAGTAGTTCTTAAGCAGGCAAATTAGATGGTTTTTGAAGAAGAAAAGCAAGTCACTCATTATTTCAAGATTATAATTAACCCAGTTTTGAATAGGTAATCTTGAATTTGTTGAAGGTTAGCGAATGAGCGGTTATAACTAGCGGTCTTCTTTGGTGAATAAAAGCCAATTAGGGAGGTAAAGAATTTAAATATTGAATTTTGTGGCAAGTTAAAAAATGTTCAATGGAAAGTTCAATGGCGTTGTTCGGGGAATCTGTTGATTAATAAGCACACACATAAAATTTGTCACCGTTCAGATGGCGATTCTACCGATCCAACTACACCATTTGAAAGATATTTTTCTGTAGATGAGTTGAAATTAACGGCCAAAATCGTTGTTTAAAAATTTCTGTATTTGTGCCTAGTTGTTGTTGCAATGTATTCAATTTGGGTTGTTTACGCATTTTGTTTTATTTCGTATTTGAAATTAAACTTTGCAAGAAAGACAAATATGATGATGAAGCAATAAATGATAACGAATAGGACAAAAAGTTTAAGATAAAGATGAAGATGAAAACAATGACAAATACATAAGAATTAGGGTAAGAACATTTAGTGAAAATTTTCGATAGGAATCGAAATAAATTCAGTTATAAGAAATCTAGTTATCGAAAGTTATCGCAATTATTCAAATTGAACAATTTTTATTGAGTTGTCGAAATTTATAGACACAGAAAATTAGTTGTCGAAATTTACAGATGCTTAGTTAAAAAAGATTATGGGATTACCGAAATTTGCTAAGTTAATTAAATTTATGAAGTTATCGATATTTATTGAATTATAATTATTTATAGAGTTAACGAAATTTATTAAGTGATTGTAATGCATCGAGCAATTTGATTTTATCGAGCTATCGATACTTACTGATTTACTGAAATTTGTCGATTTATCGATTCGAAGGTTTTGGAATTTTCAAAATATATCGAGATTTTAAGATTATATAAGTTTATCCAGTTATCACTGCTTATCGAATTTTATCGTGTTACCAGAGTGTGAATATGAAGCTAAGAAAATTAACCGAGCGAGCGAAATTTATAGAGGTATCCAAATTTTTTTAGAGTTATCTATTTCTATCAAGTTTTATTCATTTTCGAGTTATCGAAATTTATCGAGCCCTCTAAACGCAGTTATGGAAATGGGTCAAGTTATCGAATTTTGTTGAGTTATCGAAATTTATCGACAAACTGGAATGTATTGGGTCAATTCCAAATCCTGCCAAAGTCCTGAAAAAAACCTTCAAATATATAAAAAATTGTAGTCACGTTTTGGTTCCAAAGCAGGATGTTTACCGGTTAGTAATTTGATACCTTATACATAAGTTAAATAACGTACTAATTTAGAAAACTCCTCCAAGGGTCTGATAACTATAAAAACGGTCGAATTTCTACAGTAACTGGCACTCCTAGTACAGATAAAATTGGTACAGAATTTAAACAGCATGTCAATAAAGTAAGCCGTTCGGTTAAACCTTTCATAAAAACCAGAAAGAGTCACAACCCCGGTAGAAAAACAATTGACTGGGACTAAAAGCAATCCCTATTTTACATCTTAACCTTTATAACTGAGTTCACAAAAGAGCTTGGAGGCAAGGCATGGGGCTGGTTCAAAGGACACAAGTTACTCCAAGGTAATACTTACAACAGTACCTTAACAATAAATAAGACTGTTATAGGTTTTTAGGAAATGGTCGTGACACCACCCACTTATGACTACAAAGGTGACTCTCGCTAACCGCTTTATCGATTTCTTGGTTCAACTCGAAATATTATCGCAAACGTTTGAAATCGGGGAAAATAACCCTGCTTATTATGGCAAAGGTAATTTGTAAAAAGGTGAAACGAAGATACCTGCGCCAGTTATATAAAGTTCGGTTTCGCCGGAACTTATACTTATTTACCTGTATTAAAATATTTTGGGTTTGATGTAAAAGGATTTTTAATTTTGCAAATGTAAGTATAAATATGTAATTTGATAACGGGATATTGGAATTTGGGAAGTCCACAAAGCTAAAAATTACTATTTACTCGTATATAAATATATTAATAATTATGTGTATATACAAAATGTATAAATACCCTTATATTATGTAAGTGAGCATATGGGCAACACCTTATTTTACGTTATTAGCTTTAATTACCATGTTAAGCTATGATTACACTAATTCCCAAATATACCATGTTAAGCCCAACTACTTCAAAGCTGCTTTTTTACATTACATTTTTAAATAAACGCATACCTACTTTATACATATGTATCTCGTACACATCGTCGCCATCAATGCAAAAGGCCCTAAATGACAAAATTGAAATTTTAAAGCAGAAGCAAAACACTTTTAAATATAAAGAAAGTGTGTTAATAATACTTCTTGTACAAGACATAATAGCATTAACCTAAAAAGCTGGCTATATGATCAACCCAAGAAAGAGAAGGAGGCGGATCTATCTATTGGTGAACGAAAACAACAAAGTATCTCCTACTAACACACAAGCAGTCTTGCATTGGCACTCTTGGATATTTGAAGTAGTGAAAGACTAGGTTTATTTAGGATCTAGCAGCACTGCTACTGATAATGTCTGCCTTGATATCAAACATAGAATAATTTCTGTCAGCAGATGTTTGCGTGAGAAACGGATATCGAAAATATGGAACTACATGCATATGTACTGGGCGAGCTTTATAATGACATGGACATACTATTGCGCTGACATGGACATGTCGTACATACGTATGAATGAAGTTTCTCTGGAAAAATAATCCTTAAACTCGGCAGACATAGGCGAAAATATAAAATATTTGGAAAGCGCAATAACATCTGGAGATCATCAGGGTTATTCAAACGAACGAAGCTACGATCATTCAATTCCGTTATTAAATTGTCCGCGAAATACAACGTCTAAAATCGTACACCAACTGTTGTTTCCGAGAATACCGCGCATTACCTGGCCCTAGCTTAATTTGTTATGGATCTCACAGCAACCTACTGAAATACAATAATAAAAAAAAAAAACAATTTCCAAAAAAGAAAATAAGGTCCTTCTGCATTAATGGCGACAATAGGGACTTACAATAATAGAGAGCATTGATGGTTTTAGTCCAAGTGATTTATTAGGTAAACTTAAAATAATTTGATTAGAAAAAAAACGAATACATTTTTTAGGGCCAAATTCACAGCGCGTAGTTAACCACTGGCAAGAATGTAACTATCGATTTTGATATTCTTAGTGCTCAATTATCAAGAGTTTAAACCAAAATGCCCCAAAGTTTTAAATTTGTATATCGACTGCTGAGTGGAAGATCGACCTATCTCGGCAGCCAGTTCGATAACGCCCTTTGTCAAAACACTTTTCAAGAACGTTATAATTCAGAATTTTATTGAAACGTTTTTTGAAATAGAGCGTTTTCGAGCTGGCTGCCGAGATAGGTCGATCTTCCACTCAGCAGTCGATATGTAGAAAAATATTGGTTTTAAGAATTTCCATAGTTAATTATGGGACTGTGAATATAAGCTCATAGTTAATCTCTTGTTTATGGTTAAGTTAACAATGGTTTAACTAAGCACTTTGAAATCGGCCCCATGGGTTTGTTTTCCCTAAGGTGAATTCGAGGTCAAAATGCACCCACAAGTTTTGTTAGCAGAGTGAAAACAGTCACATACATATCTGTATCAAATTAAGAACTATACCTCGGCCGTGTCTAACTGTTAACTTATAATATTAACGATGTTCGAAAAATATTAATGAAGAAAATAGGGTTAAAGTTCTTCAATTTAATATTGCTTATATAACACCGTGCGACAAAAACAAAAAAAAATTCAAAACACACGAAAGAATCGATATAATCATGAAACTATGGGCCAAATATAGTAAAACTGCGTTTTTAGTTTTTCACTCTGACGTCAGGATTTTTTTCAAAGAACTTTGAAATTTTGAAGATATGATTAATTAAAAAAAAATATTTAAAAAAATCAGAAAGAAAATTCTGAAGGATCTAAAAACAATAAAGTTGTTTAGTTTACAAGGGCGAATAGGTATTGAAAATGGGGTTTTAATAAATTTTATCTTTTTAAGTTAATAAAGTTTGCTGGACGAAATTCGATTATGAGGTCGTGCGTATATTAGTCCTCAAACAAAAATTAAAACAAAAAAATACTGAAAATTTTTAAGGATATTTAAGGACAAAATTTGTAAAGGACATTTTCCATACCGATTCGTCCTTATGCACCAAAATTTTATTCTGTTATAATTATGCAGAATTTTTTCTATTATATGATACCCTTATTTTTATCCTGAAATTTTTAAAGAATTTTTTGAAATAATCATATTTTTTAAATTTCAAAATCCTTTTAAAAAAATTCTGACGTCAGAAAGAAAAACTAAGTAGGCAGTTATACTATAATTTACCCATAGATTCGCGAATCTATTCATTTTTTTTTTTATGTAAAATTTACTGTCGCACGGTGTAATACGCCATAAATAAAGTTGAACGCTGAATTTATTATATTAAGAGCATTCCTTTCTTTTAGCCTCTTGTGACACAATTTTCCAACTAAATTATTACCTCGAGACCTTCCTTATATGAAAATTTCGGCACAAAATTGATTTGAGAAAATATTAAAAAAAACTGTTAATTACCCAGAAAATGATTTAGGCAGGCCTTCCGAAGTGAAGCCATTCTAAAAGACCTACCCAAGAAGGACTGAAAAAAGTGTTTGCCTGCATGGCCTCTAGAAGGTCTTTTTCTATTTACTATCCTCTAAAAGGCCTTCTGAAATCCGTTCAATCAAAGTTCTTCTATGGGTGGCCTTCAATTTGTGCCTTTCCATATAAAAAAGAAAAGAGAAAGGAATGTAGAGTGGAAGGCCTATTGACTCTCAAGAAGGCCGTTTAGCTCCTGAAATTATCTACTGGGTAGATTTTTGAATAATGGAAGTCTATGTAAATAGTTAAACGTTTTTAACAAGCGGACCAATGGCTTGATCTTTAGCCTAAAAACTTCATATACGAAAAGTTTTGTGTATAAAGAACTGGCAATGACCTTATTTTGTTTTTTTTTTTACTTCAAAGACATGTAATACGAACTCACAAAGTGACGACCAAGGCTAAGGACAACCGTAATATTTCACAAGCTTCTCACCATACATACATATGTACTTTAAATTCAAATGCGTTTTTTAAACAAACCTTTGGACTAGAACTTATCAATGCGGTCTATAAAAGAAGTACATACATACATACATACATATGTTAATCTATATTTGTATGTACAATTTATACAAATGGTGAAAAATGATTTCGTTTTTGCAAACTTACCCGATCTTTGCGACTTTGTGCATCGGATATATCACTATCCTGCGATCGCTGTTGGTGTACTAGCTGAATTTTTCCTTGAGATATTGTTATATAATTCGTTGGTGGCGAAAAGGCCTGTATGTCGTCTTTGTCGTCATCTTCTTCTTTTATGTCAAGCGTTCTGAAACGAAGGGAAGAATAGTATGAAATGATTAATTTTAATATATGATTAAGAGATTACATACATATGTACCATGTAAAACAAATTGTACGAACATATTTACAAAATAATTTTGAATTTTTAATATGTATACGAAATGAATTTTTTTCGACTTCACATCTGAGTAAAATACATTTGAGTAAATCGTGTATTAAGCTTTCATCTTTACGAAAACATAAAAGTGGTTGCGTCTTTATCTTAAGTACTAACTGTCATAAATGAGCTCGAGTTTATACACCTAATCAAAAAATAGATTTCAAGTATTCGATTATAAAGCCTAAGCTTATTTGCTATACTTCTATGTTACAAATAGAAAAGCGATTATCTAAGAAAATAGATGTTTACTTGACACCCTTTTTTGAATTGCTATACAACAATTATACAACGTCAATTTACAAACTTTTACATACAACCTGATAAACTTTAGCTGCACATAAGCCGATAATCTGGAATCTACATAAAGTGAGTGCATCGAGAACATTTGCAGCTGTTCTTAGGCAGCCAGGGCTGCGTGGATTAACAAATTATCGATTATTTCTTGTTTTCAAAACGAAAAGAAGGTAAATGGGTTAATTGGGTGTAGTCAAGTATGTAAGAATGATAAAAGCTGAGTGGTTGAGAAGGAATTGACAGCTGCGTGAAAAAATTTCTATAATACCAATGTAATTAAAGCGACCTAAAACTTGAAGATTGTAAAATTGTGCCAAAATTTAAAGTAGCGTAAAAAGGGGTCTAGAGATTTGCGTTTAAAAAAGTAATAGTTAGTAAAGTAAAAACAAAAAAAAAACAAAAAATAAAAATGTATCAATATATATATATATTTTTAATATATTCTACATAATAAAATTCAATATGTGTTTGTAAAACTGAAAACACGTTTTTTCTCAAAATCTTATCTTAAAATATATTAAAATTTAGGATGACAAACAATTTTTTATCATTAACAAAATTCTATGTGGAAACAAATTTAAACTATCTGCTCTGTCGTTGAATTCGATGTTCTCGGTATCCGATTAGAAATCGAGATTTTTTTTTCGTTATATGTCGCACAATCCGATCTTATCGATTTTTACGTTTAAAACAGAAATATGCCAGTTTTAGTTGGTATACGCCATCGTTGAAGATCTATTTCTTATTCAACCTTTACCACAAAGATCTTGATACTTCACAATTCTCTCGTTTGGTTCACAAGTCATATGCTACGGGAGTGGTATACTAGTCAGTTCTTCTCAGATGATTAGATTGAAGAATGAAATCCGTCTCACTGATCTACATTTCCGTCTCGTTCATAGACACCTGATGAGCTATTTTGCCGGGAACCCAGAAAATAGTGTCGTTGATAGAGATGAAACGATACCATGCATGATACTTGGAAGTAGTATCGAAAAAGAGTATCGAAGTCTGAAAAATATCGGGCCTGAAGTATCGATACCAACTCGTATCGGTACTCATTGTGTATTCCGTATTAAGTTAAATTTATTTTTTTAAATAAGAAGTTAATCATCCTCTGAGAATTCTAAACTCCGAATAATAAAATTTAATAATGTAGGAACTGAAAATAAATAAAACTCCGTTACATAGCAGAACTATATGCTTAATGATGAATGGTGTTTACATAGATACAAACACATTGGAAAAGAGTACAAGTTGATCTTATTTAACAAAATATTTATTAATAAAATATTTCAGCGAAAAAAGTATTCTTTTGTTTGATGGTCAACCGATTTCTTGACGTGGTTATTGTTGCTCCTGCTTTCGAAAACAATCGTTTGCAAGGAACAGAACAACAAAGGAAACGCAGTTTTCAGTTCTTCCCATTCTTCTAATGGGTTCGACTTCAGAGAGGGAGGGCAGGAAAAAAAACGTATTTTTTTATTAAAAAAAAAAATAAAAAATAAAAAAAAAAATTTGAGGTCGCGCTGGTCGGTTTTTTATAAAAACGCTGATGTTTTAAATTTTTTTATTTTCGCGACATGTTTTAGTGCAAAAAATGTTGTTTTTACATGTAATTACTCAGGTATTATTGGGGAATATTCCATTAATTACATACCTGTCTTGGACAGTTAGAATCGGCCTAGTGCCTGAAAATATGCTTTCTAAAAGAGACTGCTATATTAAAACGTTGATACTAAACGATTTAACTCAAACTCGTTGCCAAGGAATTTCTAGGGTCCCTGATTACGCATCTGATTTCAGTTTTTCAAAATTTAAAATGGCGGATCCAAAATGGCGATCAATTGAACAAAAATTGCTGGATTTGTTCTCTTATACTCTTGAACTTACTTTGCTTTGCTCTTTTCTAAATAAAATCAATCTTTATTATTGATAACAGATTTACTGTAATTTTTGGTCATTACTTCATACCAACATTCGAATTTTCTTTGTATGAAAACTATGTAAAATAAAACCGGTTTTTCTTAATTCTAAAATCAGGAACCGATTTTTTTCAAATTGCAGTTTTTTGGAATAACTCGAAAACCGGATTTTAAAAAAAGGCGAATATTTGAAAACCCCAGTGCATTAAGTGCAAAAAAGAAAAAAATAAGGAAATAAAAACTTTGATAAAAAAGAAAAAAAAGCTCGCATATGCCCACTGCCATGCTGCTATTAAAGGACAGTATGTATTATTAACTAAAGTAATTTCCTATGGCTAATATACACTAGTCTTTATTTCCCAATAATTTTTATAGTGGCACCTGGTTTAAAAATTTGTGAATTGTTTGAGATTTGGTGATCGGAAAACAAAGAAAAAAAAAATTGAGCGTAAAAAAAATAAAAGCCCAGTTCAGTAAAACTCTAAGCGTTATTAATTTATTATGTAAGATGACGTTGTAGCGATCTTTGTGTGGATGGTAAGCTACTATTAATCGTATTAAAGTTCCAAGCTTTTCTCAGTACATAAATTTCGACAAATTTATTATATTTTGGGAATTAGAAAGGGGTCCACCGTTGAAAATAATACATTTATATGGGAAATAAGGTTGCATATGATACTTTTTTAAATAAAGTATATTTATCATTTGATCTCAAATATTAGTATGTATTGTCGGCCTGGCTTAAATATAATATCTTAAACAATGGCGATACAGAAAATGTGTATTAACTTGATTTCAATGTATTTCCGCGTATTATGAAAGTTAACAACATATTTCATGACAATCGGGACCATATTTAACATTTGCAGCCATATTTTGTTTGTGTGGTGGCATTGCCTGTGGACAAATCTTCAATATAGTATTTTAGATTTATGTTAGGTAAATACGTGTGCTAACCAAATTTTATCGAAATCGGATAACTTTTAACCTTTTCCGCCCTGTAGAGACTGTATCCTCAGCTCCAGAATTTAAAAGTCAAATTGTCAAAAAATCTCGATTTTTCAATTTTTCAAAAGCTCTAGCGACGAAACAAAAGGCGATAGAACATTCCACTTAGGCTTACATTAAAACTATAACTCTCGACAACTATCTCTGCATCTTATCCTGATGGTCGCTTATAGTCATTCTGGTTAATAAATGATAGTCATTCTGGTTAATAACTGATCTCCAATTAGCACTAATATGTGCCATTTTAAAGCCATAACTTTGCACCTGTTTTTTTTTATAAGTATTTACTCTATGTACATACTAAAACGGTAATTCTATATATTTTTGACAGTAAAGCACTGCGAGCTAATTTAATATTCCAACGACTGACAACAGACAGCTGCAGCTAGTGAAATCCATTTTATTAAAAGTTGAATTAAAATTTGATTTTGGTTTTTTTTTTCTGCGAACGTTCAGGATGTATATATTGGTCTAGCAGCAAATTTATTATTAAACAACAGAATTGATTTATCGAAGATTTCGTAAAACAATGGCGCAACTAATGAAGCTGTCCTTGAATGGGGAAAAAAATTAAATTACAAAATAGAAAAATTCGAATGAGATAATTTTAGCCAAAAAGAGTTATTGGTCGACTGCAATATGAAAGGTTAAAATTCAGCATACGTAATATTCCTAAATCGGTACACAATAAAACTAAATGTGCAAAACAGTTGGGAGTGTCAAATGCTTGCTTGTATTAAAATTTAAATTTTTTGCGACTACTATTATGCAAAATACATTTATACGTAACTTAGCATATACTTTTGTGGATTTCTTTAAGTTAAGAAATGATTCCAAGCACATATTATTTATTGATTTATACTCTCATACTGGATAGAATATGTACATTAGGGTGGTCCAAAACGAGTAAAGTCGGAATTTTAATGCTTTCACCCCCTAGGATTGTTCTATATCGAAAAAAGTGTACCCCTATTCTTTATTTTGAAATAAATAATTGGGTATTGCTATTGGGAATCCCCTGCAGAGAAAAAGAGTTTTTCGATAAAAATATTGATTTTTAAGAATTCTATACTATTTCTACGAAAAGTAGTTTTTTCCCACTGAGCGATCTCTAAATATTTTTTGATTCCAAAAAAAAGGGGTATATTTTTTCGGTATAGAACAATCCTAGGGGGTGAGAGCATAAAAATGCCGGCTTTACTTTTTCACATGCCTTTTTGGACCACCCCAATGCGCATACATATATATTTGTACATATATCTACATACATATATAGTATAATACATATGTACATTGTGTAGCTTAATTAATTTCATTTTTTTTTGTTTAACGCCTACAGTTAACTACGTGAACGTTGCCTCATTTTTGTTTTCAAGCTTCTCTTTTTGTTCAATTCGCTTAATTTCTTCTTTATAGTTATGTATGTCTTTTTTTGCTAAACCAAAAACTTGTTTTTCCTGCTGGCTGTCAATTGATGTTTTGTGAGAAATGAAAAATTTCATTCATAAACATTTTTGTGAAGTGTTGACTTATGCGCTGAAAGATGACGGCGACAACAGAAATAAAACAATAAAGCACAATTACAACGTGAATGGCGATTGCGAATGCGACTGCAACTATCTGTTGCATTTCGTTTGCTTAGACAAGTAGACGTTCCAATAGTCGAGGTGTTTACATACATGGATATGTATGTAAAAACCGATGTTTACATACATATGACGATATATGTAAACACTCAACCAATAACAGTAGCGGTCAATGCTGGAGTGACTGAAAGTGCAATTATAAAAGGGTTACTATGCTACTTCCGGGGAAGTCACTTCTGATTTAATTTTCAGATCCGAAAAATCTGCCATGGAAGTTGATACAAAATATAATTTCATATATTAATAATATTTAAATTGGGGCTTAAATAATATGGTATTGTTTGGCTGAGCTTCTCTCCCAATTTTTCGCGTGCGCTTCGATTTTGTCACACAAATGGAAGGACCTACAGGTTAACCTCGCCCCCCAACGGCCATTGATTTTTTATGAGAAGCCGTTTCATTGCAGAAATATACTAGAAGGCTACCATTGTCTGCCGAAGGGCGTTCCGCCATTTGAAAAAACTTGCTTTAAGATCTTGGTCGGAAGAGGAATCGAACCTCGGCCATGCCACCTCTTACCACGTGACCACTTATTAAAATTATATACTAAACCTCTTGAATTTACTTTTCGCCACTAGTGTAAATACGCGTATACATACATATATGTATGTGCTCATCAGTGTTGCTAGTTTTATTTTTTAACTGCAAGTTTCCGAAAAAACCAGAAAACTGTAAACTTCAAAAGCCAAGAGAGATTTAAAAAAATTAAGGATTTTAATTTTATTAAACATAAATAGAAAATAACCTTTTATTTAAAATAAAATAAAACAAACAGTTTAAATTATACAAAAACAAATTTTATAAACTGAATCATTTAAATCAAAATTAGGTTTACAATTTTTGCCTAAATAGCTTTGTTACTTTTCTTATTTTGCTCAAATTGATTTGTGAAAATCTTATTTCCACATTTGCTGTGGCGACTGGAATGCTGAGCCATTTGATTCAAAAGAGCAAACGCTGTTCCTTCCTTGCCCCTTTCTATCTTAAAGATATACTTAAAAAAAAAAAACGAAGGGAAATTTTAATTTGCTCATACAAATTGTAAATTTTGAAAAAAAAACTGTAATTTGTACTAGTTGAAGGTATTTTAAAAAACTTTTAGGTTGTCTAAAAACTAATATACAGTTAAAATAGTGGATATGGCAATACTGGCGCTCATAGTACGTGTAATGAAACTGTGCAAACACATTTGTAAGCTGTATTTGTGCCAAGCAGCAGCCACGCTGCAGTCAAACAGGCAGCCATTAAGTCTGGCTCGGCTTTGGAGAGGTTGAATGATGGTGGCGGTTCTTGTACTGCGTTGCTGAGGTTTACATATAAACACACTACATATACACACAGCGTCAAAAATATGCATACTTTGTCATTTTAACGATTTTCTTTATTTATATTTTCCATAGAAAAATTCGGTAAAAATTACTGTTGATATTTGCGAATTTTTTTTTGCCTCCAGTCTTGTTTATATGAAAGAAAGTACGCAAATATCAAAGGTAGCTTCTACCGTCTTTAAACTTGCACTTTATTGATACTTGCGGTTCTTGCTATTGATTGAACTATATTTTTATAAAAAAAAAGAAAAATTTGGTATGGAAAATATAAATAAGTAAAATCGTCAGGGTATGCATATTTTTGACGCTGACTGTATACACATATGTATATACAATGTTGCACATTGTACGTATGCAGATCTATATGAATTGACGAATACTCGTGGAAGTTATGCAAGCAGTTGCATGCGGCGTGACAGTCAAATAGGTGCATGGCAAAAAAGTGACTGCAGCACAGTCTCGTAGGTGACGGTGCGTCCGTATGTGCGTTTATCACAGCCTGATTGCCTGCCAGTCGACTTTAGTGCCTGTTTGTATTGTAATTTGGCTTATTTGCTTATGGTAGAAAAAAAAACAACAAAACAAGTTTTAAATAAATATTTTATTTGGTTTTGTGAATGCATTTTACTTTTTTCAATTTTTTACTCTACGATTTTTCTCAAAGCTGCAATGGCTTTGAATTTATGGCGACTGGATCGCCAACGCATTTGCGGCTACAAAGATGGCAAGATAACAATAATGGAAAAGATTAAATACACTTATGTATGTACTATGTACTCATATTTATGAATGTAGGAGCAACAATATATATGAAAATTTTAATGAATGAAAAGTGTGGCCCTTTGCTTTTGACAGAAATTCTTTTTTACAGAGCGGTTTTTTAATTCTAGTGAAAAAATAAAGTTTCAAGATGCTAAAAAATCGCTCAAAATACAAAAAAATTTTCAAAAAATTCAGACTAAAAAGGTCAAAGTTTAGATGGTAATTCGTTGAATTTTTCTAAGTTCTGTATAAAGTTTGAAAGTTTGACTTATGCGATTAATTAAAGCATGAACCATATTTATATAAAAAAATAACGAAAAAAAAAAATTAACTCGAAAAAGATTGCAAATATTAAACAAAAAAACCATGCACTAACTTTTGATTGCCAGTGTATATGTATGTGGTATTATATACTTATGTAGTTTAGTACGAAATACGGACCAGTATCGAATCGAAAAATACTACTCCTGCCGTAAGAATTACAACGGGGTACTGCAGGGTACACTTGCAATTATTTCAACTTTCTGCTCCTAAACTTCCCAGTGCCTTAGTGCCGCTATGCAAATAGTTTTAATGCATTCAAGTGAAAGTGAAAATGCAGCGTGTGAATTTTTTGATATTTAATTATTTCGTAATTGTTGATATACACAAAGAAGAGATAATTAAAGCGTTGCTTGCTCACGACAATTATAAACTTTCATTTCACTTATTTTTGGTTTCAACCTTTCCTTTTGTAGCTCATTAAAACGCTTAGTTTCTATTGGCCACCCACAGTGACTAAAAAAATAGTTCGGTTATTCCAAAGTAATATTAATTAGAATCTACGTGGTGGCCTTCGATTTGGGTCATATATAGCCTAATTTTATACCAAAACTTGCAAACATTTACGAAATACGATCCGTATTTCCGAATTTTTTGTGACCGAACCATGTAAAAAAAATCCATTGTAATAAGATTCTTTCCGAGATAGATTCTCAATGGGTTTAAAAGCTATGCATGTACATATGTATACCGTGTAAATGTAGTAAAAAAGATCAACATGTGGTCATTTGTTTGAGTCACTGTAAATATCGATTAAAATCAGAGACCGAGAACGCGTTCCAGTTTTGGTTTAGTTCTGCATGAGAACAAAATGTAATATAAAGATAGTAAAAGGAGCCAAATGTGAACAAAAGTATTGAGAGCTGATTGAACGAGGATCAAATGAGAACAAAGGTCTGGGAAACGTTCTGCTAGAAAAAAAAGCGACAACAAAAGTTTTGAGAACTTAACGCTAAGATTTAGAGGCTCGTCTGCGTATTGTAATGAAAAGTAGTTTCAGTGAGAACCAAGATTGTTGATTCTTAGCCAGAGGAAAGCATTCTGGGTCATTTCAACTTCCAGATCGTTTGTTATTAGGGTGCACTGTCCATTTATGGAACAATTTTTCATTCTCTGTGCAAGAAAAGTTCGTGTCTTAAGTCTTTCGTTCACCCAATTTGCACAATTATCTTTCAGTTCTTTTTTGATTAATTTTAATATTCCAACATTTCAAACTAATGAACGTTATGTGAAAAATTTTGTTCTTGCTTCCATTCTTCGCAAATAGTTCAGAGAAGATTTTAGTTCCCAAATTGTTGTTCGAAAGAAAGTTCCTTAAACTTTTGTTCCCGTTTAGTTCTTTTCCAAACCTTTCCCGAGGCTTTTGTTCCCATTTTGTTCTCTTAAAAATGTTCCTGAAAGTATTGTTCGCAAATTGTTCTCTTTGGAAACGTTCCAGAGGGGTTTGTTTTTATAGAATTCCTATTGAGCAGGTCCTCGACAGTTTTGTCCTCCTTTTGATTTTGGTTTTGAAGCGTTCTTGGGAACAAAACTACGGGAACGACATTTAAATTCGATCATACTCTTTGTTCTTTTCCCCTGATCAAAATCATTGAGCTGAGCATAACGGTATATTTTATTTTTAGAGGAAACAGCAACTACTATAGTTTTTAAAGGACAAACTGAGCATTTTTTGAGTGTATTTCAAAAATATAACCCTGGTCGGCCCAACGCCACATTTTCTGCGTGACATTAAAATCACTATTTTCACGGGATTCCTCAGGGGCAAGTAGCAGTTCGAGGAGAAAAAAGGGGGATATTTTTTTTTGTCTAAATACTGTGTATAACGAGGACTAAAGAAAATAATAGCTAATTTTGGTGATAAAAGCTCATTTTTTTTGCAATAAATTATTAGATTTTTCTTAACTTTTCTAAGCCTAGCAAAGTTTGGCTAGGTTTGGCTAAGATGCAATTATTAAGCAATAAAAGCACTATACATATTTTGTGAGCTTATGCCGCCATATTTTGTATTGCGATAGCTTCCGATTTCTAAAAAAGCTGCTATTTTCGCAGCTTATATTGATACTGTCATTCCTGAACTATTTACTTTTTGGAGGGTTGACCTCAAAATAGAGAGTAAACAAAAGCCTGATTAAAATTTGATCGCTAAATCGCAAATTGAAAAATTCTGAATTTTCAGGTTTAAAATTCAAATTAGTATAATTTGGAAAAAACTGCCACTAGAAAAAGGGGTTTTGTAACTAAGTGAAATTTTTTTCTTTCATAAGAATATTAAAAATAACTGCACTCAAATTAAAAATTTACCTCTTTAGACCTCTCGGTCGTTGATATATAAATTTTTATTTCTTACAAAAATGTTTTTTTGGTTTTGTTTTTTGGTTTTTTACTTTTACTCGGTTTTTGGTTTTTTACTTTAACTGGGTCCTACCACCGTAAAAATTGTTTCTAATACGTAGCAGTCGCTCCTTCGACGCCAATTACAATCCTCTCAATTACGGCGAGTTGGCAAGTGTAGTGCTCTCGCATAAGGGTCTCGAAAAGGGGGAAATTTCTTTTATAAATCAATTTATCAATCTTGTAAAAAATAATGCTTTATATCTGACCTGATGTGAGAAGGAAAACCACGCCTAAAGGGAGGCCTACTATTTATACCCCCTCCTCCAGCTTCTGGTGGTGAACGAAATTATGGAGATTAATAAAACTGGGAGAATAAGGGTTGTCGCCTACGCCGACGATTACTCGCCACTGGAAAATTTCTGTCATCGATAAGTGAACTAATGGAGAGGGCAGTAGGTGATATCTCTAAGATCTACGCCATAGAGAGGGCGACTAGTCTTTTATTTAGTAGTAGATTTCCAGAAGACAAAGCCATTATTTTTGTCGACAGTCAGGCAGCACTTAAGGTAATAGGGTCTAAGAGAATGAAATCGGGAGTTGTATGGAAATGTCGCACAACACTGACGCCTCTGAACCGTATCAACGGACGCAACAATATTGAAGGGCGGCTCAGAGATGCCAATAGAAGAAGCGGATAGCTGCGTTCTACCACCGTTTAGTGATCACGTTAGGAAATTTGATGAATACACCGTGGCCGCGACTAATTACTTGTGGAGCAAACGGCAAGATTGAGAATACATACTGAAACTCAATACCTCTGCAGTAAGTCTTTACACACTTTGCTATAGCAAAATTGTTTCCACGGTGGCGAATACTAACAAGTACTCTCAGAAAAAGCTTGTTGTGATGAGGATAAGGAGGAGTCAGAGGCTCAGCGCCTAAAGCACTTCGGTTCCCGCTTCTTCAACAGTCTGGGCTAGATAGCGCAGGTGGAACTGCTGGGACAGTAATTGGTTCAGTAGATTAATGACTTGAGCTACTCTCTCGATTATGGGTACGTGTTTCCTACTGACATTCGCTTAAAGCGGATTCCGAGTGAAAGTAGCCCTCCTAATCTAACCTAACCATGTGAGCTTATCTATAAAACAATAGCAAAAATACAAACACATATGCACTGTCATACGCTTGCGTTGTTAAATGAGTTCATATGCACATACATAACGAATTTTTTTCGAGATAGGGTTTGGTGCACCTTCCAAAATTTTTCCTCTTGTCGAAAGATGTGCTGGTACCAAACTATACGTTTCTAATTATAAATTTAGAGGTTGCTCATGATGCTCATATTTTACTCTAGAAGTATTGTGTACATATTTTAATCAAATAATTGGTTACGCAAACTAAAAACATTTCAAATTAAGATTATTTAAAAAAATATTACAAGCTACAGTTGTCATGGCAACAGTAGCTTTTTATAAAAATCACCAATATTTTTGCCCATTTCACAGCGATCCAGTAGCGCATTTCAAGGTCATTGAGCACCCTGTATTGGTTACAGTAGAAAATTGAAAGTTGGTGTAGATATTACAAATACCAAAAGCAAAAAAAAAAAAACGAATGGGGTGCCTCGTTTTCTAGGATGGCATACAAAAATTTTACCACTCTAATGTACATACCTACTTATATTCAGGAATCGATCACTGCTTTTATGTGGTACGTTGTCAGCATAACTAATTTACCTCTAAAAGTCTTTCCTACT
>NW_016158839.1:13909-34327 GCF_001687245.7 Rhagoletis zephyria | reverse complement strand
CCATTCTCGCGAGCAATTTCGAGTAGTTATCGAGGCATACGTATTTAAGAGCATATCGGACGTATTAAAAACAAAATCAGAAAAAAATGTAGGTGTAAATGTTAAATATATAGAGACGAGTATTGCGCTTGAAAGAAATTCACCAGTTCTGGGTTTAGATACCCTAAATTAAACACTCTGCCTTAAATTGATCATCGAGAAGCTCGCGAGTATAACGAGTTTTTTGATACACGAGAATCTCATGAGAAAGCGATCCTCGCGAGAAATTTCTTCTCGAACAATCTCGGGAAATCGAAGGCTCTATTTAAAAGTGACGAATAAAAAATACTGGCATCAAAAGACATTGTACACAAGCATCGATGTGATATCGTATTGTAAGTATCGAAAATTGTGTCCCTAGAGACAATTGGTGATGTTTTTTGGTTTCCGTCCATACCGACTAGCGTGTTGGGATGGGTTTTTTTTTTTTAAATATTGGCTTCTATCCACTAATTAATTTTTATACCTTGAATATTTTATATTTTTTTGTTTAAATGTGGCATTTAAACTGTTTTTTTTATAACCTTTAGCAAGTTTATTCAAATTCTATTATAAATTATGCTTACAATTCACAGAAAACCACAAAGCTATTAAAATTAAGTACTTACAAAGTAATTAAAAAACAATGAAATAGTAAAAATGAATAGCATTAGTCAATAAAAATGCAAAAAAAAATCTGACAAAAATCAAGTTGCAGTCAACAATTAAAATCCGCAACAAATTGATAAGCAGTTTACGGTGAATGCAAATTAATTAATTTTAATATTTATTTTTTTCCGTTTTTTGCATATTTTTGCTATGTCTGGAGGCGTATATTTTTTAGCAAAAAAAATGTATGAAAACGCATACATCACAGGAGACAGTGAGCAGCCCATCAACTTTAATTACTTGTTGGGCAATAAAGTGAGCGAATATGTATATGTAGAAATTCGCACTATTATATAACTTTTGTTTGTATATAGCTTTTATGTATGTTTTTATTGTACATGCATATGCGTTCGCACTTTTGTTTGCCAATTTTGCAATGCTTGATTGCGTTAATGTAATTAGTTGATAGCGCTTTAGGTTGTTTTAATTGCGAATTACGAATTAATTACAAACTGAATGGGGAAATCGTATGTTTGCATTGAATCGTAAATTCAAAATTGTAAACTAGCGAAATCGGTCACTAGCAGTCTAACATATATAAATGTGCATGTGTGTATGCCTATACGTACCCTGCAGAAAATCGATAACTAAGTGTTAACAGCAATTTTATATTTCTCGGCAGTTCTGTAGTCTCGTAAATAGTTTCAGTAAAGTGTAAGGATTCAACAGTTATTAAACGAAAGTAAACGAGCTTTTCCCCTCGGCTTTTTTTGCACTTTGAAAGTTTTATTTTTAGAGATGACTGTTGAATATTCTAGTGACAGGTAGCGCACAAAGTACACTTCCTATGACAGCTCTATGTTTAGTTCGTAACTTCGTTGCGGTCTACTTTCGCTTTCCTGTGAAGACTTCATTGGTGTTACGTTCCACGGAACCGTGACATAAGTTCCATGGAAGATATGTCGAAAAATTACGACAATCGATAAATTTTGGAACCAGAAGCACAGCTATTCAATGAAACGGGTATATGCCAACAGCAATTACATGTACAGTCCAGTGTAAATTATTGTTGATGGAACAAATCAGCAACAGAAGAAGAGAGATGATGGCGAGGTGGTTAAGCACAATTAAGATTAAGATTGAGTTTAAGATTACGTTTAAAGTTTAGATTTACACTGTCATATATATGTAGGTTGGATAAATAAAGGGTGCTGGAAACTAAAGTATATTTTTAATAGTGAAATTAACCCTTTCAGGGCCGTTTTATCAAGTAACCTGTAACTGTAAAGCTCATTTTATATTTAAAGATAGCACAAAACCAATGTTGTTTACAATGTATGGTATTGTTTACAATGTATGGTAGGGTGGTCCTTAAAAAACAAATGAACGATTTTTTCAGTCTCACCTCCTCAATAAGTAATACCACGGTCACAGATATCACATATCAATTTTGGTCCCGATTGGAGATGGTTAAGGCGTGTCGCACAGGGGGACAAAATACTCAAAAAATAAAAATAATTTTTTTTCTTCTAATACCCAAAACCGATACTACCATAGTCGAAGGTATCACATATAAGTTTTGGTCCCGATTTTAGTCGGTTAAGACGTTTTCATGGGAAAATCTGAATTTTGACGCCTGTGCGCTACGACACGCCTTAACCGACTCCAGTCGCGGCCAAAATTTATATGGGATATCTTCGACTATAGCAGCATCGACGTAGGGGCTGAGGCTTAGGGAATCTGATGTAAGAATTTGCGTCCTACAAATCGGAGGAGAAGCTCGGCCAAACATTAACATATGTGTAATAGCCAATCTATTATTATTTATGGTTAGCAAATTTATCACCAGATTCGTGGATTAAAATTTTATTAATTTATTGCTGGCAAGATAAGTTTCTGGATGGATTAAACTGTTCCACACACTTTCGATCAAAAAATTTGCCTGAAGCGCCCTGTATATGAAGACGAACTAACAATCAGAAATGTTCATGCAATTTTTTACGTCATCAAGTCATCCAAATCACCTAACCGAATGTGTAATAGCGCGAATTTTGTAATTAAGGTGCATTGTACAAAATATGCGTGTAAGTGTAATTATGCATGTGCCCAGCAGTGTTGCCATTTTAGCTATTTTCCAGATAGACTTAGCTGTTTCTTTCGCCGTTTAGCTAGAAAAATTCCAATTTAGCTGCTAGATTTTTTTAGCATTATTCTGAAAATCGTTTAGCTCTTTTTAGATTTTTTCAAAATTTATTGTACGAATAAACATTTAATCTTCACAAAATTCTAAAAAGCGATAAACGCAGATTGGATGTATGTATGTATGTCTACCTATACTGTATGCACACTTAGCTCTGTTTTACGGGACAAATAATCGATTATTGCAATGCTATGTTCATCACTAACATACTTTTGGCACAGTTTTCTGTTGGCGGCGGGATTGTTGAATATTTGCAAAAGTGAAGGAATATGGAAAGGAATGAAGGCATAAATTATCGAATTTAATAATTAACATTTACTATTAAATACATATTTCAGGAAAGTTGATATGCCCGCACTACAAGGGAGTGTTATCGAGGCAGACAATACAAGCTAAAGCAGTTCTACGGAAGAGCAGCCTCCGCCCAGAATCAGATTTTTTTATTAAAAAACTGTATTGAAACTACCTTATTTTATGTATCATGCAAATAACCTTTAATTTTTTATTGGATGTAAGAAATACGTTCCTATTTGCTGTTTGTTGTGAAAACACTAATAAAACATTTGAATAATTGCCTTTACTTTTTAGCTTATTTTAGTTTAAAAAAATTTTTATTTAGCTGTTTTTAGACCTTTTTCTTGTTCATTTAGCTGGATTTCAGAAAAAATTCTGGCAACACGGGTACTCATATGTAAAATACGTATGTATGTATGCACATTAGGGTGACCCAAAAACAGTAAAGTCGGAATTCGAATGCTCTCACCCACTTGAAAATCAATATTTTTCGATGGGAAAACCCTTGTTGCCTTCAGGTGACTTTCAATAATAATACCCAATTGTATTTTTAACAATTTTTTTATACTAACGATTTTTTATTGTTCCCCCTATTGCATTTTTCCGGATTTTTATGGATTTTTGGCGGACATATAAATTACAGTTGCAATAAAAAAATGGTTAACTAAACAAATGGGTATTATTATTGGGAATCTCCTGCAGATAAACAGAGTTTTCCGATAGAAAAATATTAAGTTTTAAGAATTCTATACCATTTCTACGAAAAGTTGTCTTTCTCCATATAAAATACATGGAATACTTTGGGCGCTTTGAGCAACCTCTTAATATTTTTTGATTTCAAAATAAAAAAATAGGGGATTATTTTTTCGGTGTAGGGGGTAAGAGCATAAAAATTCGGACTTTACTTTTTCACATGCATTGTGGACCACCTTAATGTACATACATACATATGTCGAGACACCCATGGCATGCAATTACAACTTGGCTAATTTGAGTTTTTAAAGGCTTTTACTTTTTATTACGAATATGATGGCATGCGTACATGCAAACGTAGATATACATACATCCATACGTAATTGATACTTATACATACATACATATGTGTACAAACTAGCACGTGCAAGTATGTAGATCCAAACTACAACTTTATGTATATGTAATTTTCTTTATAAAAGAATTAAGAAAACTAAAAATAAGTTTGGCAAGTTCGCCTCCTCCTCTTTACCATGAAACGCCTCACACCAGCTTGCAGATTTTGACATTGAAAACCGCTTACCACTATAATAACCTTTAATTTTATCAGCTACTAATTTTATTGACCTCTTTCTCATGAATATGTATGTACATACAATTTATGCAGATTATAACATACAACCATTTACGAATATATACATACATACAAGCATAAATTTTAGTTTTATTAAAAGCCGCATTTTGTTGTTAAAATAAAAGATAACATTCCGCACGCAACTCACCTCTTTGCGGGTTTTTGGCTTGGCTTCGAAACAGCTGCCACTAAATTGTGTTTGCCAACTTGTTTAATTTAGCCCATACATACATGCATACTATCCACATATCTACATACATATATATATTTGACGTAGTTTCAGGCCTATTTGGGAACTAGTTTCTGTTAATTAAGCGTATTGTCGTGCGTGCAAAGCGGCTATCAGCTATTTAATGCATTTAAATAGTTTTTCCGTCTGTGGGTTTTTTTTTGCCAAATTTATTCCATACAAATTTTAATGAGCTTCATTAGGCGTTGTTTGGTTATCAATAGGCATGTTATAAGTGGAATTGTATGAATTGTATGAATTTAAAAATCAGGCAGGGTGAAGAAATGATACATTTGGGGTATTCACAAAGGTGCCGAATCGTTGTGCAAGATACCATAAATTTCATATTATGAATTTTCACTCTCTAAACATTTATTTCAGCTTATATAATTTACGACATACATCAATACGACACTTACGACACCGTCGTGAATACCCCAATTGAGTATATTTTTGCCTTTTATTTGTTTGAGTTTCTTTGGCTTTGAAAGGTTTCGAAAATGTACGTATGGACATATTAAGTAACTTACGTAGTTTAAGCAATTTAATATCAATTCGCAAGTTGTTTGTAGTTTTTCATAATCTCTAGTCACAAAGAGTGAAATAGTCCCACTTTTAAACAGATCAATATGACAGTATTCGTTAACTCGGCTTTTAAAAAAAAAATACTATTACGTCAGTAATGGTAGGTGAGGGTTCTTTGTTATGTAAATCATTTCAAGAGTATTATCCAAACATGAAGCTAATATTTATATCTTTAAAAAAGGAACAAATAAAAGGATGAAAACATGTGAACCTTTATTGAGAAGTAGCCGAAGTTAAATCAACAGTTAGAGAGTGCCGAAGGTGAGCCAAGAAAGAGCCTCGAGAACTCTGCAGACACCCCAATAAAGAAATATTTAGGAATAGGATAGAGCAGCTAAGGCCAAGAAGGCACAACAAGGAACCATATCTGATCCCTTTAAAGACCATTCACCACTTGGCTGAATCAAATTTCAAAAACGGGATATGAGGCACAAACTCCTTCCGACAGAAGGATATTTATGTAAAGCAAGTATTGCGCAGCACTTAGCGGTATATCATTATCGTTGTGCAAAGGTGATATTTATTCCATGAAGAACTTGGACAAAGTGTAAAACCGATTAAAATTACTGTGAAACATATATCATGTGGCAAGAAAACGCTATAAGATAAGCGCTACATGATGAAGAATTTGGTATGTAGCCCTTCTAGATGTTAAAGATGGTTTTAATAATGCTAATTTGCAGTCCATTCATTTCACTCATAGGATTCGTTGGTTATGCTTTGGATCGACAATATATTGCCTAGAAAGAGTTTTAGTGGCTCCCGTAAAATGAATGAGACAAGGAAAACGGCTGTACGAAGTCTCTTCAAGACGAGGTTTCAACTAATCTGTTATGGAACTTTGTGCTAAACGAATTTCTGTTTCGAATTGCTTCGAAAGCCATTTCCAGGGCTGCTTCGGACACAGATTACCTAGTAATTTTGGTAGTAGGGGCATTTATCTAGTTATATGATCAATTAGCAACGTGGGCAGAAATTAACATTGTCTGGGTTAACCCATCTAGAAGTGAAGTAGCACTCCTTACGTAGCGATATGAGATGGACTATCCAACTCCATCGATCAATGACGAAAATCTTAAATTGCAGAAGAGTTGCCATCTGATCAACTTGCAAAGGTTACAACGACAATTATTTATATTGGGGTGTTCGATTATTCGATTAGGATAGACTGTCTTGGGAATAAGAATACCCCAACCGATTAATTAGCCCGACGCTACAAATATTGGCTATTATAGAATCAATCAAAACCTTCGTAAACTCTCACCCCTATGTGCTACAACAGCAACAACCACAGTGTAAAGTTTTCGATCGGCTTTCTTTTATTTGTTAAGTAACTTTTTGCAGTGGACGATTTTTCAGTATCCAGGTATAAAATTAATAAAAACTAGTATCGCCCCGTTGTCGAAATTCGACCACTTCACTTTTTTCACACACTTTTTCATTTTGCCTGGGAAGTTTTTTAGGTCCATCAGCTCCTGTTAATCGTCAAGCTCACTTACATATATTGTTTGGTGGAGTAATATACATTCTGTTAAATAATTTAAAAATTCATAGATGGTCAAACCAAAGCAGGTACCTACCGGAAAAAACAAACAAAATGCGCACCCCTCTTTGAAATACCACTCGGCCACCTATCGGGCCCATTTTTTGCAGGTGTATTTCTATTGATGTCAGTAATATGTATTTTGAATTTGAAGCAAATCAGACCATAAATGAAGTTTTTCCGAATAACTCCACTCCTACTCCACCTACTGAAAAAACAAATAAAATGCGCACCTCCTCTTTGCAATACCTTTCGAACAAAAGACGAATCATTCAAATTGGTTGAGAAACATAGGAGCAGTAGGGAGGAATAGGTTTGTATGGGATTTCGTTAGCGTATTAATTTTTCAATAAAGTAAATATTTAGATTGTGGTATATAAATTAACTAGGTGAGGAGATTGTAAAAATCCGGTATAAAAAATTTGAAAAAAATCGCTCGAGACTTCAAGCAGCGTAAAGGACACCTCTGGGCATTCCACCTATAGGTATCCAGGCAGAGATCATGTATCCAGTAGTAGTGCGTAGAGTTGCTATTATCAGATCACGGATGTTGGCCTTGAACGCAACTTCGAAATTGACTTTTCCGACAGAAATGACCAGAAGCATTGGATGGTTCGATGCAAATATGTTGTTCAATCTCGTTGGAACACAGTGCTATTATGGCAAATGAAGAAGCAGACGAGTTCGCGAAAAAGCGATAATAGGCAGGATTATTATTAGAAAGCAGGTAAAAGATTAAAGGCGATCTCCTTTCTTGTTCTGAATTGAGTAAAAATAGCTACAGGAGCTACTAACAGCAGGTGGATATTATGCACGAGAATATTTCTTACGGTATTCAAAACTACATGAAATAAGTTTCCAATTGCACTTTCGTACCGTTTTTTAGGATCTTGCAGTTTACAGCGAATATTGTATTGCGTCTTTTTTTGCTGGACTTTAGGTTGATTGCGTCTACACTGATTTCTCAAGAGCTTTTGACAAAGTTTCGCATTCTTTATTGATACATATATAAGTTGGCTCGTATGGGCTTTTATTCAGTGTTTTTTTTAGATTGGATTAAATCCTATTTATTTAAAAGAAATTGTGTAGTAACTGTTAATGGCATTTTTAGGAACCCTTCTATGCCTCCTCTAAGGGCCCGCTTCTTTTGGTATTGTTTATAAATGATATAGGAAGCTGCTTTAAATTTGCAAAATTTTTGCTTTGAGCCGATGACTTAAAAGGATTTTCGAAAATTAGGAACCCCAACGATGCGCTTAACAACTATTGTACGTAAATCCTCGGCTTTCCTGAAACATCGAGAAGTGCTTTAAAGTTGCGTACACGAAAACTCATATTATCTTGCCGATGTCTTATAACATTTCTCATTCTTTGTTACAAACTTTGGACGATATTAAAGATCTTGGCGTAATTATTTCGAGAAATTTAGCCATATTATTTCGAAATCTTACTCGGCTTTTGTTCGTTCCAATTTGGAATATGCTGCTTTCATCTGAAGGCCAAGTCATAAAAATTATATAAATAGGATTACACGGCAACAAAAGGTTTTTCTTATATATGCCTTACGTTCATTGAGATTCGATTCCTACATATGGAATTGACTTTTTATTTCTCTTAGAAGGTATTAATTTTAACATACCTCAGGGTAGTCTTCGTAGTTCTTTACCTTTCTACTCCACTTGTTCGAGCCTTAAATGAATTTAATTTAATCTCGAGTTCTATCCAACTTGATTTTTCATCTTTGAAAAGTGTTTTTTTAACATATTCTATATACCTCATTTTAGATGTTTCAGTATCTTAGCTATTAATTATGTTAACTTGTAAATAGCCTATAAGAAACCTTTGTCCATAAACTGTAAATAAATATACTTATATTTATCAATCTCTAAACCTGCTTCTTCTTGTGGCATCTTTTTGCAATTCTTATGTTTGCCAGACTTTCAAAAAAATACAGGTAAATCTAGTTAAATCGTACATGCTTTTGTTTATCTAAGTATTATACTTTATGTACCTAATATTTGTTTTTGCGTTATAAAAAAATTCAAGTTTTTTTAAATTAAAATCTTCAAAAAAGATATTTGTGTAAAGTTTTTTTTTAATATTTTGCGATTTGTGAAGATTTGACTTTTCACGAAAAATTTCTTGTAACACTGTATGTGTGGGATATACTTTGCAGAAAGCCCATCGTTTTTCTCTCAACAGTAGTGAAATGTGAAATGAAGATTATTTTATAATTTTAAAGCTCTACTTAGACCCAAAAACTATTCTTATGAATAAATACAAATCCTGCTCATTGCTATCATAGATTTCTCAGAGTGCCTAATGCGATTATAAACACACAAAAAATCTCATTAAGTCTCTATGTTGGTGGTACGTGAAAACTGCTTTAGTACTTACTTGCGCGCCAAACGCTTCCTTATGCCGGCCAACATCGTGCTGGGGCTACTTCTGCTTGTGCTCTTCCTGTGCCTCGCCTCGGTGCCTTCTTAACTTTCCGGTCGGCCGTTTTTGCCAATTATGCGCTGCTACCAATTCAATTCTTTCTATTTCGCGCGTTTTTATTTTGTTACGCGCGCCCGATCGATTAGTAAAAAAAATTAGTTTTCTTCTAAATTTCCGCCACGACCAATGGCTAATAATTGCACGTAGGACTACTTTTCTATGTAATCACCTCGAATAGTATTGCTTTTGTTGTTGCTGGCGCGGCTGCACATAATCACTAAGCGAATCACGAAACAATTTCAATTCGTTTTAACAACTCGCGCGATGTAATAAGTTAGATTTTTCACTATATAATTACATATATGTACTTGCAACTGAGAACTAACCGGCGGATATACGCGCATCTCTTCTTCTTCTTCTCAACATCTTTCGACTGATAGGCACGAATTCAATTTCACGGATTTTACTCGCGCGCGATTTTCAAGTACAAATTGCTTTGGTTGAATTTTATATGCCTTTGCATCATTAACGTCGTCGTTGTCGAAACGCTCGCGGTTGCAGCGGCCCACAGCCCACAGCCCACTCGCCTACATATGCAAAGTGGCAGTGCCTGCAAAGGAGTTAGCAAATTTTCGAGTACACGCGCACTCACGCACGCATTTACGCTTACAGCAAGCAACAAGCAACGGCAATGGCTCTAGTTCGCGCCGTCTGCTCCCAATGTCAGAATATCAAATTCAGCAATAACCAGCTGTGAAGTCGAAGTTTGTGCTTTGTTTACCCGGATTGCGGCGACTGCAGGCGCTCCGCCATTCGATTTATTTGCTTATAAATACTTTTTTCTTCATGAAGAATTTTTATTTTGACTGCGACTTTATTTGTTTGTTCACGCGCCTCTTCGTCCCCTACACTTTGCGGCTGCTCGAATTTCTCGCTCCCTTTGCTGCGCCCACCGAAAAAAACACTTGTGCCTTTATGGATTTTAGTGGCGCGTCTTCTTCAATTGTGCGGCTGGTGCTCGCTCGCTCGTTGGCTTCTTGCTGTAGACAGCGGGTGCAGTGGCCCAACACGTCGTCGTAGTCGTCGGTCGACTCTGTAAATAGCACAAGAGAAACCAAAGAATTCACACATTATTTTTCTTTTCAGTGACTGAAACTGATGCTGCTGGAAAAAATCGAGAAATGAAAGGAAAGCAGAAATGCTCCAATGCATTGGCCCCAGAAGCAGGCACTGCTCGATCGACTGCCTTCTTCAGCAGCCCCTGCCTGGCCACCCGCCTTTTGCTTGGTTGCGCAAATGTGCTTTGTGATTTATTGTGGGAAATTCGATATTTTTCACAAAGCATTCACACTCATACACACATACACATACATATACACAGGAAATTTATATATGAGAAATGCAAATGAAGTGTTTATGCCAACATAAATATCGAAATGATGATGTGCGAATTTCTCGTACATTCAAATTAATTACAAAGCATATTTTTCATTACCTCTTTCCTCTCCAACTTTTCTTTATTTCTTTCTTACAATGGTTTTGTGTAATTCCGAACTTTCAACATTTCAATTATTTTTAGTTTAAACTCCTCTTCTGTTTGCTGTGGTGCGTTTGAAGGCCGCAATATTTCTCAGATGCAATTTCGTAGTCGCAGACGCGTATTGTATTACTTGTTGGGAGTAACGGTGTGTTCTTAGCACGATGGCGTCAAGAAATTTCATTCATTATTCTGGATAATTGTTTTAAAATGTCATGTGTGCTGCATCACATCATTTGAGACCTTTTAGGCTGTCATAACTTTGCTTTAATAGCAAATGATATTTGATATTCTAGTTTAAACAAGTCCTGGCTTTACATTTGAATTATGGAATGAGAAAGTACCCCTAGCTGAAGAAGTAAATTGCAAGAATACAAACACTGTCCCAGTTGATTGAAAAATAAGTGTTTGCTTAGAATACTTGCTAACAAGAATAATTCCTAACAGGGCAATTCTAAAAAATATAAAAAAATAAAAATAAAAATTTACATGTATGTACATATTTTGCTTCTGATTTTGAGGCATGAACTGTCAAAAACTGTAAGATCGTGTATGGAAGTGCAAACAAAATATTTCAATTTGACATTCTAAGTCGTGAGGACATGCACACAAGATCAACTGATCTAGTAACACCATCTTGTATGAATTCACTTTGCTACAGACTTTCGAAAGACAAAAGTAGTGGTCTTAGGGCCGTTTGCACCATGTCTAGTTAATTCTAACACCCAGTTAAACATCTTTATCGACGTTATCGACACCCATCATATAACATGTGTTCGATAAAGCAGTTAACGTGCTTAACTGAAGGATGTACCTCCAGTTAGCGTTAACTAGACATGGTGCAAACGGCCCTTAGAGTTTTTTTATTTATTGTTTAGCAACAATTTTTCTAAATTTAAATGAAATTAAAATATATACAAATATGTATATTTTTTTAAATAATGCAAATTAAAAATTAAAACAAAATTTTATAAAAAAAGAAGAAAAAAATTAATTAAAAAAAATAAACAAAATTAAATCAATTTTATGAAAATTTTTTTCTTTTTAAAATAATATAATCTTAAAATTAAAAAAAAATTAAATATAAGAAAAAAATAAATGAATTCCTAAAAATTAAATGAAGTTAAAAAAATTTCTTTTTATAATAAAAACAAAAAAATTAAAAAAAAAGAACCAAATTAAAAAACGAACTAATAATTATTTAAAAATGTAAGAAAAATAAATTTTTGTAAAAATTTAGTACGATTAAAAAATATTTTTTTAAAGCAATAATATCTAAAACTATATACAAAATGAAAAACAGAACAAATTTATAAAAATTAAGTTAAATTAAAAAATATATTAAGTTGTCCACAAAATATTATTAGTGTGATATTTAGAGCATTATTGACTATTTGCCTTATGCTTATTTAATATTTATAATTTTTTTTGTAAAAGCCAGCTGGTTATACAACTAACAACATATAAATTCACATTTCAAACTTCAAATTCTGTTAAATTTTCATCAGACTTTTATAAAAAATAATAAACTTAAATAAACAAAAATCAAATACGCAACATATACATCAAAAGTAATAAATGAATGAAAGTTACATAAATAAAAAAAAATTGAAACTGAAATAAATATAAGCAATAAGCGTGTTTTATTAAATCAAATCAAAGAAACATATGCATCAAAAGTAATAAATGAATGAAAATTAACTAAAAAAAATAAAATTGAAGCTGAAATAAAAATAAATAAAAAATATTTTTTTAAAATTAAATAAAATTAAAATTCAACAATTTTAATTGAGCTTGAGGCCGTTTTTAATGAAAAACTTATTGTGGAAAAGCAACAATAATTTGAGAAAAAAATGGTAGAAGTGATAGCAATTTCGGAAATCACCACATTTCATCAGACTTCTTTCAGTAGGATTCGAACCGACGATCCCACTGACTCAGCCAGTTGCCTACGCACTGTGCTAAGATTGCCTTGTGAATTCTTGTTGCTTTTTTCCACTATTTCATTTGTTAAGCCAAGGCCATAAAATAACAAAAATAAAATTAAAATTAATGTGTGTTTGTTCTTGAGCTATAAAATTTAAAAATTAAATTAGAAAAAGAAGAAAATCGTACTTAAATTTTAATATATTTATTTTTACAATATTTAAAAATTTAGGAAAAATTAAATTAAAAAATTACAAAAAACTTAAATCGAAAGAAAATAGCATAAGTCCCTAAAAATTAAATGAAATAAAAAACAAGTTTTTCTTTTTAAAACAAAATCTAAAAGTTAAAAGAAAGCGAAGAAAAGGAAAAACTAATAACACAAGTTTCTAAAAATCAAATGAAATTCACATTTTATTTTTTTAAGCAATAAAATCGAAAAATTAAAAAAACATTAAACTTAAATCGAAGAGAAAATTAATTTCAAGAAGGAAATAAGTTTATTAAAATTAAAAAATAAATAAGAAAATTAAATTGAGAAAGAAAAAGTGAAATTGAAAAATATAAACTTTTCTCTTTAAAACAATACAATATGAAGATTTAACGAGATTTAATTAAAAAAAATTAGAAAAAGAAAAAAATCCGCTGCTCGAGATTCGAACTCAGATCTTTCGAATGACACACCTGTGCTTTGCTTACTCGGCCATTGCGACTGTTGGACCGATTTGAGCTTAATGATATACCGTTGCCTTCCCTCAACATAGCTTTTCACTACAAGTGGTGAATGAGAGAGCTTTTTTTAAGACTTTTGTACTAGAATAAGTATCGAAGTATCTTGCCATATGTCTTTCATTTGTCTTACGAAAGACTTTTTACTATCTTAGCCTGACTTCGGATCCCTTGAATGGCACGCCAGTGCTTTTTTTCCACTCGGCCATTGCGACGGACAAATGACTCACTTACAAAAATAATGCACAAATATGTTTACTACTACTTTTTCTTGCAAGTTTTTGCAATTGTTATGTTTGAAAGGCATTCATCGTACCTTTCGTAAAAACTTGTCTGATTTGGATAGTTTATTTAACTTTATGTACTCAATAAATGTCTTTGCGATATAAACGAAATCTAAGCTTCATATCTTCAAAAAGCGATCCGTTCACAGAATTAATTTAAATTTTTTTAAATTTTTCGGTTTTTGAAAATTTAATCTTAACTAGGCAGATTTTCAAGGAAAAATTTCTGGCAACACTGGTCATCAGGGCCGAAGAAAATAAGCAAGAAAAAAATCTTTTTAAGCGCTTATATAAGCATCAAAACATTCGTAAACATGCTTGCAAATATGCTCGCAAAACAACAAAATCTGGTGTACAGTTTACTGTTTTTTAATCAGTTTATTTCAAGGATTGAAAAATTACAATGAACTATCAAGTGTTGCTTGATATTCTCAAATAATAGGGATCTGCGCTGGTCATTTTGATTTTTTTTTTTTTTTAAATATTCTTTGTTCTCATTTAAGATAAATTGTTTTTAATCTTAAAATTTATGTATTACAAACCAAATCTGTTCTTATGTTATTATTTGTAAACATTTCGACAAATAAAAAAAACGCCAAAAAATGGTAAAAAAATTTGTTGAGCCAAATTTACTTAAGCAGTACGAAGTTCTTCAGAAACTTGCAACGCTTTCTACAATGGTTTGTTAAAAGTTTGTTTGTGAATAGTAAAAGGTAGCCTTGGTTCCAACAAAAATATATGTCCTTGCCATTAATTCGGAAGGAAAAGGTGAGACAGCAGGTTGCAAAATATCAGATGTCAGAACTTCTTGGACACTACTATTCACACACACGAATTAATTTCTTGACCGTTAAATTAAAAGGTCCGTATTTCGCTTTATACATTGAAATAAGCAAAATAAGCATTATCGTTAAAATTAGGCTTGGTAAGCCTGAATAAGCAAAATAAGCAATTCCAAGCAAAAGCTTAAACTTTTCGGCCCTGCTGATCATTTGCTAGTACCAGAGGAATGGTTGCGTATACGCACCGGTATACATATGTACATTTATACGAATTACACGTTATCGAGGAAATACATACTTATTTACATTTGCTTCTCTTTTACTTAAAGTAGGACATTCCAAAACAAGTAAAATTTAAGCATTTTAAAATTTGTGTTCGTAACCGCTTAACGAGTGTAAAGAATGGTAATAAGCGAGTTGGCGAGCTTTATAATTTTCATAAATGTGGAAAAATTGCTGAGGCTTATAATTTTAAACTTCAAAATTTTCAATGACAAACATTTGTAACTAAGGACAGGGCATTGAATTATAGCCTTCAAACAGCGAGTTTAGAAAACATCTCGAAAACTTTAGTACAGCGGTACTTGCAGAACCAACAATTTCATGTGCCGCAACGACTAATGACTGCTTTGCTGCGAAAGCAAAAAATGCCATAATTGAATAGACAGGAGCAAAAAAGAAGAAACAAGAGCAACAACCGTTAATTCTAAGCGTATCTCAAACGCAAAGTGCAGCATTTCCTGTCAAGCGTTTTTTTTGCTTTCCAACCATGATTTTCTCTTGCTTCAAAGAGCTGGCCGAAAAACAGCATATTACTACCACCCACTCGCTGTAGCCACTCTTTCACATGCCGCGTCTGGCTAACGCTCCCAGCTGAACAAACCAGATTTTAATGGACACCTCAGCGTTTCAATCTCGGCAGCTATAATTTCATAAACACGACGCGGAAGAGTTGCTACAGAAGAATTGTAATTTATGTAGCCACAGAATGGAGATAACGAACGCGCAACAACAACAAAGCGGGAACACAAAACACCGCTTATATGTATATGTACTTGTATACGTGCTATGGCGGTCGCATTTTGAACTACGTTGACTACCGCTAGTGTGAGTAAATGAGTTGGAAGAAAGCATTTGTGCTGCCACTAGATTCATTACTAGAATCGCTCGGCGAACAATGAACGTACACATTTACTTACATATATACAAAATATATCTATCTTTTTTTGTGCAAGCACATAGGTATGTGCGTGCGTTAGCCAGCTGTGCACTTGGCGCAAAAGTATAATTTCCGACGCTCCGCAACACCGCGTCCCGCAACGAAGCTGTGATGCGAATGCCAGCAGCCTTAAAGCAAAATCAGGCAGATATGTGTCCGCTAGCCTAGCAGGTTGGGAAAAGCGAAGGGCACGCAGCAGCATCCAGGCGTGCTTCGCCTCCAGTAGCTGTCTGTTTTTATGCCTTCCATGAACATGAAATGGTATTATAACGTTGGTCCGATGTTTGTAAGTACCAGAAGAAGAAGAGATAGACGAATGAAAATGTATTCTTAAATCAGGGTGTCCAGATTGTTTTAAAAAAAGCGCAATTTCTGAAAAAAAAAATGCCAAAAATCGCCAAATTTTTTTAAATAAAATTCATGAAATCGATTTAACAAATCTTTTATTTTAAAAATGAGATCTTGTTATAATATAGTTTTTAAAACCAAAAACGAATACAACACCTTCAGATGGTAATAATAAATAACACAACACTTATATAATAGTGAAGTACAAACAATTTTCTTTAAAAATATGCATATTTTTTTAAAATATTTGTTTCATCACATTTTGCAATAGGACTGTGCAATTATTAAATTTATTATAAGCCATATTAATTGATTAACCGCACAATCCGCTTTTAAGAGCTCGGCGCTAAAAATTAAATAAAAACCTATTTCCACAATTTCTTCAAAATCACCTATAGTGTCTGAATCATTTACATTTCTGTTGTTGTCATATATTGAGCTATTCAAACTTGATGACATACTGTTTGATATTGGAAACGTTTTGCAGCAGAAACTATTAGCCTTCATAAAACATTTTATTCGAACTATTGAATTAAGGCTTTCCCACCTCATCCTATTTCGAATGTTAGTTTTTGTTGAATTCATTACGGAAAAAAACGCGCTTAACAAAAGCATAATAAAGGATAATAATATGAATTTACCTATATTTCCAAACATTTTATTGTCTGTTGCGGTTTTCACTCCGTAAGCAATTCTCCAAAATTATTCAAAATCGGATGGACTGGTTCTGAGAAAAGTTATTCCATGGGAAAGTTAAAAGATTTAAACTGCTTTTCTTTCCTTCAAAATCAAATAGTGAATTTGCAGGTCCCTGAAACTCGCCCTCTTGTGATTCACACACTTTACTGGAGACAAAATCAAAGCTTTTTTAAAAGTATTTAATTGACTAGGTAATCGTTTCAAAAGTTTTTTGATAAGGGTGATTAAAATTTATTGACAGTCTTTTAATATGCTTCTTAAGTCAAGTTTATCACGCAGTTTATTAGCCTCTTCTGTAAAATTATCGTGGAAAACTAAGTTTTGTATATTTTTATAATTGGAAAAAATTTACGTGTGTCAAGTTACCACTACACTTTTCGAAATTGGAAAAGTTAACTACGGCATTAATTGTAGTGTTTTTGTTGTAAATTTGTTGTGGAAAGAAAAAATTTGTAGCTCTCGTTTTTTAAGAAAAAATGGTATGTAGTGCTAACTTGACACCATACACCTAGTCGATAGAATTGAGATATCCAATATGCCATTAATTGTAGCTTTTAACTTTAAAATTTGTTGTGAAAAGAAAAAATTTGTAGCTTTCGTTTTTCTAGAAAAAATTGAGTTGACCCTTTTTCGAACAAAATTTAGTAGTAGTATATGAGTGTACATACGCACCCCAAGCATGCAGAGCGCCGCTTTGAGAGCGGTGACAACACATACATGCATACATAGTACATGTTTATCCGTACAAATCGCGTGCTGTGCAGTGTTGCCGTTTTAGACCTTTGGTGGCTAGATTTAGCTACCACATACTTTTTTTGGCCACATAAATTTAAAATTGCCCCTAGCCCTTTTTTTAGCCCTTTGGAGAATTTATTCATACTTGGCATGAAAACGTTGTATTTATATGCTTAATTTGATCTACTTTTTTTTCATTTATGTAAAAGATGAATTTTTAAACTAATATACGTATTGTATCTTCCTTACGTTTTTATACATACATACTGTAAAACTGTTAGGGCTGTTAACTTATCTATTAACGATTTAACTATAGTTTAAAATAGATAAGTTTACGGCCCTTAATATGCTTAATTTGTTAAATGGCCCATCAAGTCGATTGGCCGTGTATGTTCTTGTGGTGTGATTGTACCAAATTAGCTCAATTTTCTAAGTGAAAAGTATTTTGGCGGACATTTCTTGCACTATATGAGTCAAAACTGTGTTTGTGGAAAATTGGGTTCACGATATTGCAGTTGTGAATTAAAAAAAAAAAAAACAGCTAAGAAAGTCTAAGTTCGGGCGGAGCTGAACATTAAATACCCGGCGCAAATAATAAATATGTGTTTTTCACCTTTCCGAAAGCTACCGCTACATGGTAAGCCGGGGTGTATAAATTTTGGGTAAATTAGCGTCCTTGAATTTCGAAATATTGAAGTTTCAAGCATTCCTAAAAATTTTAGCCATAATTTTAGTCCGATTTCAATAATTTTGAACGTTTTGCTGTTATGTGGCAATCACAATAACCATACCGAGTTCGGTACAAATTGGTAGAACGTTTACCGAGATACATATATGTGATCATAAGGGGCGGTGCCACGCCCATTTTCCAAAATTTTATCATTTCTTTTTTTTTATTTTATTATTTCTTGGTAATAAATTGTTGCAAGCATCAATTTTGAATAAATAAGCTTTAATATTTCCTGCTTTATCGAAGATTTCGTATTTCTCTAAATTACCGTTATATGGAATGTGGGCGTGGTTATTGTCCGATTTGGTACGCTGTACCAAGGCCAACAACTGTGCCAAGTTTGGAAGAAATCGGTCCAGCGGTTACCAAGATATACATATGTAACCATAAGTGAGCGTGGCTACGCCCACTTTCCAAAAATTTAT
Source organism: Rhagoletis zephyria (assembly GCF_001687245.7). Taxonomy (NCBI): domain Eukaryota; kingdom Metazoa; phylum Arthropoda; class Insecta; order Diptera; family Tephritidae; genus Rhagoletis; species Rhagoletis zephyria. The sequence continues at coordinate 15,666 of NW_016158839.1, read as the reverse complement.
AATATTCTTACTTTTCGTCTGAAAATTATTGTAAATATCAATTTTGAGTGAATTATCTTCAGTAGTTACTAAAATATCGCAGTTTTCGTATTTCTGGAAATTACCGTTATATGGGAAGTGGGCGTGGTTACTGTCCGATTTCGCCCATTTTCAATGCCAACCTACCTTGGATTAACGGAAACCTACATACCAAATTTCGTTGAGATATCTCAATTTTTGCTCGAGTTATCGTGTACACGGACGGACGGACAGACAGTCACTGCTTAATAGATTTCTCTTTTCATCCTGATCATTTATGTATACATTTGTCTATATCTATCTCGATTCGTTTTGCCTGTTACAAACAACCGTTATGTGAACAAAGTTATAATACCCTTGTGCACAAGTGCGCTCGGGTATAAAAACAATGTTTAACAAAATTATAGAAAAATTATGAAATTTCGGCTCTAATCATTTTGATCTTTCCTGGACCTCATTTGTAAAGAAATAAATATTGTACTAGCATGCTGGTGAGTTATATGATTCAAGCCTGATGGTACAATCACTTGATGGAGCCAGAAAGCTGGTGTCGTGTATTTCCCTTTTTATAAAAAAGGTTTTTGGTTGGATAAAAAATTAGCTTTTTTCCAGAGTTCATAGTCTTTCTATACCGTTACTTATTTAAAATATTTGCGTGTATACTTATATATGTATATCTAAGTAAAAAATTTTAGCTACCACTTTTAGCCACAACGACTTTTTTTAGCTCTTTTTTAGCCCTTTTTTTAAACCACTAAAAATGATTCGCGGCAATACTGGTGCTCTGGTGTTGATAGCTATTCAACATTTGAAAACAGATTTATATGCCTGGGTGTAGCTGAGCGCGCAAAGATACATGCCACAAATTGTTGATATCCAGAGATGGTCAGGGTTCGAATTCCACTGCAGGCAACATGCAAGTTAAATATTATTTTTTTAGTTTTTGTCTTGATTATTCACTTCACGGATGCTTTTTCAGTACGAACGCGGCCATTTTAATATGCGCGTAATCATTATATAAATAGGCAATGATGTTTCCTTTACACCCCTTTTACGGCTAAACTATACTTCTAAGGTATAAACAATTATATATCATTAGAAAGGTATTTTGATGCTGATGTGCAGGCAATTTTTCAAATTTCAAATTAGTTTAAAATAGAGCGAAAAAATCAATTCAAAAGTCACACCAATACCAATGCCATACATGTACATGGTTGGGGCGGAAATGCCTCCTAAATGTATGCTTTTATATTGATACTGAATTACAGAAACGTGCTAAGCAGCAGTTTAGGAATAAGATGTATGTATGTATGTATGTACATGAACAGATTAGACTCAAACGAGGAAGAAGGTATGGAGTTGAGTATGGAGAAGAAGAAAGGATAAAGCAAAGATTAACAGAAGTAAGAGAAACCGAAACATGAAGACAAAGAGAAAGGTAAATTTAAATTCTTCATAGTATACATATGTAATCGCAAAGATGTGGGTGAATATGTAGATGGAGAAAAGAATGAAGATAAAGATCTGGTTAAAAGTTAAGGAAATGATAAATATAAAAATTAAAACATAAAGATATAGGAAATAATATATGTAGATAAAGGTAGAGACAAAGACAGAAAAAGAAAGAGATACAATTGAAGAATGACATGTTAAGTTATTTTATGTTATGTTATGTTGTGTTATGTTATGTTATGTTGTGTTATGTAATGTTATGTTATCCTATGCTATGCTATGTTATG
>NW_016158839.1:0-13884 GCF_001687245.7 Rhagoletis zephyria | reverse complement strand
GAAAAATTGCTGAGGCTTATAATTTTAAACTTCAAAATTTTCAATGACAAACATTTGTAACTAAGGACAGGGCATTGAATTATAGCCTTCAAACAGCGAGTTTAGAAAACATCTCGAAAACTTTAGTACAGCGGTACTTGCAGAACCAACAATTTCATGTGCCGCAAATCCAACGACTAATGACTGCTTTGCTGCGAAAGCAAAAAATGCCATAATTGAATAGACAGGAGCAAAAAAGAAGAAACAAGAGCAACAACCGTTAATTCTAAGCGTATCTCAAACGCAAAGTGCAGCATTTCCTGTCAAGCGTTCTTTTTTCTTTCCAACCATGATTTTCTCTTGCTTCAAAGAGCTGGCCGAAAAACAGCATATTACTACCACCCACTCGCTGTAGCTACTCTTTCACATGCCGCGTCTGGCTACGCTCCCAGCTGAACAAACCAGATTTTAATGGACACCTCAGCGTTTCAATCTCGGCAGCTATAATTTCATAAACACGACGCGGAAGAGTTGCTACAGAAGAATTGTAATTTATGTAGCCACAGAATGGAGATAACGAACGCGCAACAACAACAAAGCGGGAACACAAAACACCGCTTATATGTATATGTACTTGTATACGTGCTATGGCGGTCGCATTTTGAACTACGTTGACGCTAGTTACCGCTAGTGTGAGTAAATGAGTTGGAAGAAAGCATTTGTGCTGCCACTAGATTCATTACTAGAATCGGTCGGCGAACAATGAACGTACACATTTACTTACATATATACAAAATATATCTATCTTTTTTTGTGCAAGCACATAGGTATGTCGTGCGTTAGCCAGCTGTGCACTTGGCGCAAAAGTATAATTTCCGACGCTCCGCAACACCGCGTCCCGCAACGAAGCTGTGATGCGAATGCCAGCAGCCTTAAAGCAAAATCAGGCAGATATGTGTCCAGGCGCTAGCCTAGCAGGTTGGGAAAAGCGAAGGGCACGCAGCAGCATCCAGGCGTGCTTCTGCCTCCAGTAGCTGTCTGTTTTTATACCTTCCATGAACATGAAATGGTATTATAACGTTGGTCCGATGTTTGTAAGTACCAGAAGAAGAAGAGATAGACGAATGAAAATGTATTCTTAAATCAGGGTGTCCAGATTGTTTTAAAAAAAGCGCAATTTCTGAAAAAAATAAATGCCAAAAATCGCCAATTTTTTAAAATAAAATTCATGAAATCGATTTAACAAATCTTTTATTTTAAAAATGAGATCTTGTTATAATATAGTTTTTAAAACCAAAAACGAATAAACACCTTCAGATGGTAATAATAAATAACACAACACTTATATAATAGTGAAGTACAAACAATTTTCTTTAAAAATACGCATATTTTTTAAAATATTTGTTTCATCACATTTTGCAATAGGACTGCTGCAATTATTAAATTTATTATAAGCCATATTAATTGATTAATCGCACAATCCGCTTTTAAGAGCTCGGCGCTAAAAATTAAATAAAAACCTATTACGATCAGCTTTCACAATTTCTTCAAAATCACCTATAGTGTCTGAATCATTTACATTTCTGTTGTTGTCATATATTGAGCTATTCAAACTTGATGACATACTGTTTGAATTGGAAACGTTTTGCAGCAGAAACTATTAGCCTTCATCAATAACACTTTATTCGAACTATTGAATAAGGCTTTCCCACCTCATCCTATTTCGAATGTTAGTTTTTGTTGAATTGCATTACGGAAAAACGCGCTCAACAAAAGCATAATAAAGATAATAATATGAATTTACTCTATATTTCCAAACATTTTATTGTCTGTTGCGGTTTTCACTCCGTAAGCAATTCTCCAAAATTATTCAAAATCGGATGGAACTGGTTCTGAGAAAAGTTATTCCATGGGAAAGTTAAAAGATTTAAACTGCTTTTCTTTCCTTCAAAATCAAATAGTGAATTTGCAAGGTCCCTGAAACTCGCCCTCTTGTGATTCACACACTTTCACTGGAGACAAAATCAAAGCTTTTTTTAAAAGTATTTAATTGACTAGAATTCAATTGAGGGTGCTAAAATTTTTAGTCATTAAATGCTTGTAGTTTTCGATAGCCTCTCTTAAAATAGGAAACAGTTTGTATTATAATTAAAATATTTAAAAAATTAAATGCTGGATCTAATTTTCGGAAATCCAAATCATGTAATGCAATGAACCTGTCCAATATCATCGTAAGCTAGTCCAATTAGTTATCAGGCTTGCAACGCCCTAGCATGTCGGCGTGTTGTCCCAGGTCTCAGTTCTCACATACTTACGTTTATAGCTCATAACCTTCAGCCCTTAAATTTGCGTGTTCTTCCCCAACTTTTTGATTATAAATATTAGATTTATAGCAGGATTTAAAATTTGTTTATGACGTTTACTATTGAAATTATTATTAATTGGAAATTAAAGTCGATTACAATCGGCACTTTCCAATGATTCGTTTGTTATTATCCTAACGAATAATTTTCATAGTGGCAACAAAATTTTTGACGTAACTTTTCGAACTAGTTGTCCAATGATATTCTATTAAAAAATCAAAAGAATTAACAATATTCGGTGTCCATTAATTATTGAGCTAAGCATTTTATTTCATAGTAAATTATGCTTGATTGTTTCGTATTCAAGAACCTTGTGAAGCACATGAATAGCTTCGTTCTTTTAAGTAAATGGTTCGTAGTGCATTGCGTACACATACGACACTAGACAGACAATATAAAATTGTGATTGTCTGTTCTAATAAGACCCATATTAATTGTCCTCTATCTAACTTTAAAATATTGCTGTGAAAAGAAACTATATTTGATTTCGTTTAAATGTTCATAAAATAATATTTTCGATTGACAAACTTTTTACGCAACGATGATCACATTGTAGTAGTATATATGAGTGTACATACGCACCCCAAGCATGCAGAGCGCCGCTTTGAGAACGGTGACAACACACACATTCATACATAGTACATGTTTATCCGTACAAATCGCGTGCTGTGCAGTGTTGCCGTTTTAGCCCTTTGGTGGCTAGATTAAGCTACCACATACTTTTTTTGGCCACATAAATTTAAAATTGCCCCTAGCCCTTTTTTTAGCCCTTTGGAGAATTTATTCATACTTCGCATGAAAACGTTGTATTTATATGCTTAATTTGATCTATTTTTTTTCATTTATGTAAAAGATGAATTTTTAAACTAAGAAATACTGATATATATACATATACGTATTGTATCTTCCTTACGCTTTTATACATACATACTGTAAAAGTGTTAGGGCTGTTAACTTATCTATTAACGATTTAACTATAGTTTAAAACAGATAAGTTTACGGCCCTTAATATGCTTAATTTGCTAAATGGCCCATCAAGTCGATTGACCGTGTATGTTCTTGTGGTGTGATTGTACCAAATTAGCTCAATTTTCTAAATAAAAAGAATTTTGGCGGACATTTCTTCCACTATATGAGTCAAAACTGTGTTTGTGGAAAATTGGGTTCACGATATTGCAGTTGTGAATTAAAAAAAAAAAAACAAGTAAGAAAGTCTAAGTTCGGACGGAGCTGAACATTAAATACCCGGCGAAAATATTAAATATGTGTTTTTCACCTTTCCGAAAGCTACCGCTATATGGTAAGCCGGCGTGTATAAGTTTTGGGTAAATTAGCGTCCTTGAATTTCGAAATATTGAAGTTTCAAGCATTCCTAAAAATTTTAGCCATAATTTTAGTCCGATTTCAATAATTTTGAACGTTTTGCTGTTATGTGGCAATCACAATAACCATACCGAGTTCGGTACAAATTGGTAGAACGTTTACCGAGCGGTGCCACGCCCAAATTTTATCATAAACGTATTTTTTGGTAAAAAATTGTTGCAAGCATCAATTTTGAATAAATTAGCTTCAGTATTTACTGCTTTATCGAAGATTTCGTATTTCTCTAAATTACCGTTATATGGAATGCGGGCATGGTTATTGTCCGATTTGGTACGCTGTACCAAGGTCAACAACTGTGCCAAGTTTGGAAGAAATCGGTGCAGCGGTTACCAAGATATACACATGTAACCATAAAAGAGCGTGGCCACGCCCATTTTCCAAAAATTTATAATATTCTTACTTTTCGTCTGAAAATTATTGTAAATATCAATTTTGAGTGAATCATCTTACTAAAATATCGCAGTTTTCGTATTTCTGGAAATTACCGTTATATGGGAAGTGGGCGTGGTTACTGTCCGATTTCGCCCATTTTCAATGCCAACCTACCTTGGATTAACGGAAACCTACATACCAAATTTCGTTGAGATATCTCAATTTTTGCTCGAGTTATCGTGTACACGGACGGACGGACAGACAGTCACTGCTTAATAGATTTCTCTTTTCATCCTGATCATTTATGTATACATTTGTCTATATCTATCTCGATTCGTTTTGCCTGTTACAAACAACCGTTATGTGAACAAAGTTATAATACCCTTGTGCACAAGTGCGCTCGGGTATAAAAACAATGTTTAACAAAATTATAGAAAAATTATGAAATTTCGGCTCTAATCATTTTGATCTTTCCTGGACCTCATTTGTAAAGAAATAAATATTGTACTAGCATGCTGGTGAGTTATATGATTCAAGCCTGATGGTACAATCACTTGATGGAGCCAGAAAGCTGGTGTCGTGTATTTCCCTTTTTATAAAAAAGGTTTTTGGTTGGATAAAAAATTAGCTTTTTTCCAGAGTTCATAGTCTTTCTATACCGTTACTTATTTAAAATATTTGCGTGTATACTTATATATGTATATCTAAGTAAAAAATTTTAGCTACCACTTTTAGCCACAACGACTTTTTTTAGCTCTTTTTTAGCCCTTTTTTTAAACCACTAAAAATGATTCGCGGCAATACTGGTGCTCTGGTGTTGATAGCTATTCAACATTTGAAAACAGATTTATATGCCTGGGTGTAGCTGAGCGCGCAAAGATACATGCCACAAATTGTTGATATCCAGAGATGGTCAGGGTTCGAATTCCACTGCAGGCAACATGCAAGTTAAATATTATTTTTTTAGTTTTTGTCTTGATTATTCACTTCACGGATGCTTTTTCAGTACGAACGCGGCCATTTTAATATGCGCGTAATCATTATATAAATAGGCAATGATGTTTCCTTTACACCCCTTTTACGGCTAAACTATACTTCTAAGGTATAAACAATTATATATCATTAGAAAGGTATTTTGATGCTGATGTGCAGGCAATTTTTCAAATTTCAAATTAGTTTAAAATAGAGCGAAAAAATCAATTCAAAAGTCACACCAATACCAATGCCATACATGTACATGGTTGGGGCGGAAATGCCTCCTAAATGTATGCTTTTATATTGATACTGAATTACAGAAACGTGCTAAGCAGCAGTTTAGGAATAAGATGTATGTATGTATGTATGTACATGAACAGATTAGACTCAAACGAGGAAGAAGGTATGGAGTTGAGTATGGAGAAGAAGAAAGGATAAAGCAAAGATTAACAGAAGTAAGAGAAACCGAAACATGAAGACAAAGAGAAAGGTAAATTTAAATTCTTCATAGTATACATATGTAATCGCAAAGATGTGGGTGAATATGTAGATGGAGAAAAGAATGAAGATAAAGATCTGGTTAAAAGTTAAGGAAATGATAAATATAAAAATTAAAACATAAAGATATAGGAAATAATATATGTAGATAAAGGTAGAGACAAAGACAGAAAAAGAAAGAGATACAATTGAAGAATGACATGTTAAGTTATTTTATGTTATGTTATGTTGTGTTATTTTATGTTATGTTATGTTGTGTTATGTTATGTTATGTTATGTTGTGTTATGTTATGTTGTGTTATGTTATGTTATGTTGTGTTATGTAATGTTATGTTATCCTATGCTATGCTATCTTATGTTATGTTATGTTATGTCATGTTATGTCATGTTATGTTGTGTTATGTTATGTTATGTTATGTTGTGGTATGTTATGTTATGTTGTGTTATGTCATGTTATGTTGTGTTATGTAATGTTATGTAATGCCGTGCTAAGTCATATTATGTTATGTTATCTTATGTTATGTTATGTTGTGTTGTTTTGTGTTGAGTTGTGTTATGTGGTGTTGTTATGTTATTTTATGTTATATTCTGCTATGTTGTTCAACGCATTTCACCTCAATTCAGTTCAATTAACTCAACCCGGCTCAACTCAGCCCACCTCAGCTCCCCTTATTTTAAAAGGTTGAATTTCAACCGCTGGGCGAACACTAGTTGAATTAAATATTTATCAATATACAGTACTTTCGTTGACGTTTATAGTAAGATCAATTACGTTTCTATTTGATTCTAATATTTTTTTCCCTCAGTGTATAACGTATAGATTAATCATTTGTCGGAACCGGAAAAAATCGGACTGCTATAACACATAGCTCCCATATAACTGAAAAATTTCGTGAACTACTTTCTAAATAATCACACAAAGTCTACTGAGAAAATCGTCAAGATCGTTGCTGTAAAATATAAAAGTTTTTGAGATATAACTCCTCTATGTATGCAGTGAATATAAACATTTTGTTAAGCTTCCAAAGAGGTAGTTTCAAATGCAGTAACCGGTTGAAGTAAAATTTTCTGATGTTCATGGAAGGTATAAAGCCTTCGGCATAGCCGAAGACAGCACTGCCCTTACTTGTTCTGTTTGTCGTTCGGTCCGTTTGTTTGTTTGACTATTGTTTGTTGGCATTTTGCTGTAGCTTCAACTACTAAAGCATGATTCAACAACTACAGGTTGTAGCAATCGTACAAAAACAACATTTACCGTTGGTATGAACTCCTTGTGTCATCAACATCTTCTTTATCTATTCATATTCGTGTGTATATGTATACCCTGCATACCAGGATTTCATAGAACTCTGAAAGGTTTCACAATTTTTTTAAGAATTTTCTTTAAGAAATCATACAGAAATTTCTTTACTAGTTCTTGTCAACCGCTTCATATGTTTTTCTTTACAGATTTCTAAAAGAATCGTAACAAATTTCCGACACTTAAAGATTTCGGGAGCATTTGTTTGCAGGGTATATATATACGTATATGTGTATGTGTACGCGGATATGTAAATAAAGCAGAACAGACGATAATTTGACACAAGCGTGCTCATAAGAAGAAGCATAGCTTCTATCGCTATCACCTGTAATTGATGCGCCTTGCTACTAAAGTTTCGCCTCCAGCTCCCGCTTTTTGTTGATGTTACTTTTCGCTGGCCATATTGCCAACATTCTCGTCTGTTGCCATATTCACTGTTCTTCATTCTTTGGTCGTTGTCGTTGTCGCCATCGTTCCGCATTTGGTTTTAAATGCTACTTTGGGCTGTTACGTTGTTTCTGCCGTTCGTTCGCTTAACGGAAACATGCAACAACCAACATTCGATATGCCCCACCGCGCATGCAATTACCCAGCGTCAAGGGAAAACACAATAAGCGACTATTTACAGATGTAGATATATCTACTACACAAATAAATGCACGAATTCATATGTATTACATAGTACATCTGCATGTATGTAGGTATGAATGTACAAATACATATGTTACAATGGTACTCGGGTGTATACTATTGTAACTAAATGTAGGTATATGAGCCGACAAACGGTGTATGTGAACTGCCTAGTCGCGCAGTGTTTGTTTGTTTGTTAGTTTGGTTGCTATACTGGCAGACTGGTGAGTGAATAAAGTGGCAGCGCACTAAACTCTTTCACCATTTGCAGTTGCATTTGTTGCGCTTTCTGCACTCGCCATTATCACTATTTGTTCAACTACAAGCTTACAAACATGGTTAGAATGGAGTGCTATAAAATAAATGAAAAGGCACAAAAAAAAACGTTCAAGCAGATGTGAGAGAATAAACATTAAATACAGACGATTTTTTCTACTTTTCTTTCATACATATGTATGCACATATCCATCTACCGTAACACGAAACAAGCATCAAATTAAACTTTGCCAAAATTTTAAATTTATCTAATTTGACTCTACGTTCCACGTGGGGTATATATACATACTACATACACACATAAGCTTTGAATAATTTTTGGCAAATGTGCTGAGTTTCAATTCCTGGGCACAAAAGTTTTTCTTGGAGAAAAGAAAACCACTGCGCGTTCATTGTAATTAGTAATAAAAATTAATGATTCAAAGGCATTGGGTTTGGTATAAAGAACTATGAAACCATAACAGAAGAATTAAGATTTAGAAGAATTTCAATTTGAAGAACTTCTAAAGTAGCTGTAAGACGTGGCAAGTGCAAGCCCTTTTCAAAAGTCCGTCAAACTCAATAATTTCCAAAAGAGATTGCAGGAACAGTTACGCCTTACATGTAAAGTGTCGTTCGAAATCAGTTTTAATTTTTGAAAATCAAACTTTCCAATACTACTTTTTCTCTGTTTACACGGCGAATGCAGACAAGTTCACTTTCAACTTTGTAACCAGACATTTTTATGCTTATAACAAAATTAATGCCTTGAAAAATTTACAAAACCTCGGTTATAAACACTAATTGAATTAATCAATACGATTATCGAACTGATGTAATCGTTTTGATTAGTAATCGTAATCCAAAGTTAACACGTCTGATTAGTAATATGTGATATGCCATAGTTTAAATTACATTTGTGTAGAATTATGTAAAAAAGGGGCACCATTGTGACATTCCAACGGCTAATGCTAATAAAAATGGAATTCTGCAGACATATTCGTACATACATACATACTCGTACATATTTAAGTATACATAGCTACAACATTTAAGAGATTTGTATTGTATACGCTTTTGTAGTCAGCCTCCATGCAAAAATAGTTGCATTTGCAGGTAGATACATAGATACATATGTCCACAAAACTAACTATGTACTATTGTAATCGCCGAACAATGACTGAATGAATTTGAATACGCTGCTGACTGTCAATTGTACTATGTCTATTGTAGCTTTGTATATCCACATATACAGATATGTAGTTGGGACCAGGGTTGCCAGTGACAAAAAAATACTTACCATCCACATGAAAAAAAATTTATCAAATCTGGAAAATATCTACCAATAACCCTTTTTAGTTATTTTAATAAAAACTATAGTTTTGTTATATTTCAATAAAAATTAAAATTTTGTATAAAGAAACTTTTTATTTAACTAATAATATGGCATTTGATAACATATTAATGGAATCTCCTCGGTTTGGAGTTAGACATATACAGTGACTTAAAAAACGTTGGAAATTTTTTTAATATTCACAATATTTTTTTAAGTAAACATTTGTTTGCTATTTTTATTTGAATAAGAATATTTTTTGTGCTTTAACCAAACCCATGAAAAGCAAGGATGCAAGCTACATATATACACTTGTGGTCAGCTGATTAATTCATGTGATATTGTGACTAGTTTTGGCTATTTTCCTTTTGTTTATTTAATGTTTTTATATATTTTTTATGAAAGTCTAGTACCTTACCAAACCAGCGCCACATAAATCCACATTTCAAACTTCGTATAAAAATTATGAAAATTCAACAAACATTAACATTTGCACCCGAAAATTTTAGACTTTTTATTCAAAATTAAAAAAAAAATTGAGTATGCAGTTTTGTAGCTCTTTAAATTTTAGTAGGTTAAAGTGCAAATTCCAAGACGCTAGAAAATCGCGTTGATTTTTAATTTTTTTTTTGCTGATGGTGCTAGGTATTTTCTCCACACATACGAAATTGTTGAGCATATTTTATAGCCAAAAGAAATTTTTAAAAATCAACGCGATTTTCCAGCGTCTTGAAATTTGCACTTCAACCCACAAAAAATGAGCTACAAAACTGCATACACAAAACTTAAAAATTGAAATCTGGCAAAATTATCAAAAATTTACCTTTTTACCAACCCAAATTTTTTCTACCAATTTGGGTAATAATTTACCAAAGTGACAACCCCGGTTAGGACATTAATAGAAGTACAATCCACAAAAGTAGAAGCAAATAAGAACAAACAAGTGTTTGTAGCTACGTATATTCACTTCCGTTAGAAAGCGAAAAAAATCAGCATACATGTGCATTTTCAAAAACTGAAATTCGCTACTAGTTATGTAAGAAGTCTATGCTAAATTCTTCTGCCTCTGCCTACTTGTTTTACCATGTTTGAATAAAAAACAATGGAAAGCAATCAAGCATTTTTCGCAAAAGTACAGTGCGAACTAGCGAAGACTACTCTGTCCGTACAATTAAGGACACACATAAACAACAACATATTTCTTTGGAAGTAGTGAATGTTAGTAACACTGTAATTTGTTTTTTTAATGGCTTTTTTTGCAGCTATGGCTTCATCATCGCCATACTTTCTTTTCTTTATTGAGTTGCCAACAATTGTAACTTCGAGTAGTGAAATACAGTCAATAACAAAAACAAATGGCCATCAGCCGAACCAAGTATCACATCTTTACATGCAGGCATATATGTATGTATGAGTATGTATACATAGCTACAGTACCTTTCATAAGCTAGCGAACCAGCACATAGGCTATGTAGTTCAGAAAATTGAAGTTGAACTGCGAAGTGCAGCCAAAAGTTTGATGGGTGGAGTTAAGCAAACATGCGGCAAGAAGCGAAATGGAAAACACTTTTCAAAGTGCAAAATATTTAGTTGCACTGCAACAAAAAAAAAAACAAACAAAGAGTAGCAAAATGGTAGCAGCTGATAAAACAATAGCAAACTACAGAGGCTATCAATTTACAGAAAAAAAACAAAAACACTAACGCATACAAAAACAATGGGCGAATAAAGAAAAACTAACATCTGTATCAATTTCTTCTACGCCAGCGAGTAAATCTCGACATTCCAATAAGTTTTCTTGCGAAAGAAACTTTTGTAATGAAATACTCAAAGTGTGTTCTCAGGTTTACTATCACAAACAGAAAACCCCCAACAACAAAACATCGCACAAACAAAACATAAACTAAATTGGCTGAAGTCAAACATTTTTCTTACAATATTTGCGTTAATCCTGGGATTTAAACAAAATTAATGGAGTTCGAAAGTGTAACGTAGTAGCAGTTTTGGTAAAGAAAAGCATTAGCGCTGGCTGATGTCCAATATCGAAGCTAATATTGACTTTGTTGGTGAAGACGAAGACAAGCGAGCGTGTGAAAACTTAGTTTCCACTTTAAGATTTTACCAGGACTGAGATAAGAAGCCTTCCAAGTTTCTAATACACACATAAATGTGTAGTGTGTGTTTGGTCAACGCATTAACACTCTTTGAAAAACTTGGTAATTGCTGCTTCAGGATATTATATTTTTTTAAATTTATTTCTATTAAAGGTATGTAGAATGACATACTCTCAAGCAATTTAAAACTCTAAGATACTGTGAAGATAAGAGCAAGCAGAGACGGACGACTAAATTGTAGAGGAACAAAAGTGAGACGGAAGGAGTTAGTGCTGCAATTATTGTTAATCAGTTGACATATTCTATACCTTTTTCAACTTCACAATCTCAACACGTGGATTCTAAGAAAAATCTCCTATCATTAATTTATTCGAGTTTACAACTCATGTCTCAAACGGTTTTAGAGAAAATGCTCATATCGACGTAATATACACCGATTTCAATACCAAACTCGGTACGAGCCTCGCTTAGGACCCAGCTAAGAAATTTGTTGAAAATCAATTGAAATTGGGCAGTAGCCACGCCCATCTCCCATATAATGGTAATTTACAGAAACACGAAAACTGCATTAAATCAGTAAGTACTAAAGCTAATTCACTCAAAATCGGTTACTGCAATAACCGCTGAGCAGAAAATGAGATTACTATACATTTTTGGATCTTGGGCGATGCGTTTAATAACCTTGGTCCGGAGAAGCAAATCGTTAAGAATTATTCAAATCGAACTAAAATTACAACGGCTTCCTGTATACGTACGAAAATTCCGATATTTCAAAAACTGAGAACGCTCATTTACTCCAGGTTAATGCTTACAATAATCTTTTAGCAATAAATAGACTTTTGGGTAGTTTAGAGAAAGTTGGAACAACGAAATTTGATACCTGCGCCGGGCATATAAAATTCGGTTTCGCCCAAACTTATACTTCCTTACTTACAACTTACTTATTTTTAAGGAGCTCACCATCTGCTTTTACTAAGGTCTACGACTCACCGTTGGTGTGCCAAACCCTGTCAGAATACCTGACCGTTTGGTGGCATCTACATACATATTTCTTTGTTGGGTACCAGGGCTTCCGTGGCAAATAGAGCACAAACAAATTTTAATGTTCTGCAAACAAGCTCAGCTATACATACGAGAAGGGTTATTTTGACACGAATGGGTCAAAAGTAATCCAAATGCCAGTGCACGAATCGTCACATACGATATCGTATTACTCGCCACGTAAAAACACAGTTTCCAGGATTATGATATACGTGAATGTACTCTTTATCCATTCAGCTTATGGTTTTCGATCCGTGAACGGATGTTTCGTTTTCTTTTTCATATACATACATATGATTTTTTCTGTTATGGATTTCTAGCTTCATACATATTAGCTCAAGTGCGTTGCAAGTAGAGATGGGCACGGGCCTAAATTTTCAGGCCCGGCCCGGCACGAGTGCAAAATTAACTTTCAAAAACACGCACAAGCCCGCACGTTAAGAATTTTAGTGGGGGCCAACTTTTATTGTATGTATGCATATGTACATATTTTTAATTTTGTGTTTATGTCCATATGTATATTTACTTAAGCGAATCAATATTTTACATCAAAGATTTTTATAATATATTTTCTGGGAAGTAGAAAAAGTGGAAGGTATTTTATGTACTACTAAGTATCATATATCTTCTATCGGTTTCCAAATATTTCTTTTTTTGCTTTTCTCTTATCAAAAGAGTATTAAATATGTACTATTTTTTTTTTGTATAAAAACAAAAGCTCGTATAAATTTTTAGTATTAGCAACGGGCTTTTTCGTGCCTTTTCGTGCTTTTATGAAATTTTACTGAACGCCCAGGCCCGCACGAGTTCGTGCTGACAGCAAATATTCCGGTCCGTACCCGCGGGCTTACGCAGGGGCCCGGCCCGTGCCCATCTCTAGTTGCAAGGCAGAATGGAGGTATAGATAATTTGTCAATTTTTATTCCGAAATGAGAGTCCGAACACTGAACGAAATTCGAAAGTTAGCGCCTTTTTTCTTTCCAACCGCAAAACCCGGCTATTCCAGTACATTTATAGCAGCTTTTTGAGGTTAAAAAGGTTAAAAGAAAAACTAACTTTTGAAGTAGAACTTCAGATTCGGATACAGCGAGCCCAAACCCAAATAGAATATGAATTTACAGTTAAAGTTATGGCCTACAGGAAGTACCCACTAAAAATTATGTAAACAGAACATCATNCCTACAGTTTTACGCCGACTCCGAACGGCGATTGTATTTTTGTGAGAAGCTGTTTTTCATGGCAGAAATACATTCGGAGGTTTGCCATTGCCTGCCGAGGGACGACCGCTGTTAAGAAAAACCCTTTGTTGCTTTGACCAGGGTTTGAACCCAGGCGTTGCGGAGTGGAAGCGCGCAATGCTTAACACTACACCACAGCGGCCGACAAACAGAACTTCATCTACTTTCATAAATTTTTATTTAAAAAAAAAAAAACTATATTTGGTTGGTGGCACTTTTACCATTTGTCCCTCCCTCTACCACTCTAATTTTTAAATATTTATGTGAATCAAAGTTAATCTAGCGCACAAATAATTGCATGCAAATCTTCTTGTGCAATGTCTTCGTTCATTTGAATAGAAATTGCAACAATCGTCACTATTTTGCATTTCTATAAATAACTTCATATTTCTGTATTCACTTC
>NW_016158838.1:82830-107773 GCF_001687245.7 Rhagoletis zephyria | reverse complement strand
CTAAAACTAGCTGTACCCTGCCACGCATATTGTGGCATATTTTTGTTACATTGATGTTAAGAGATTAACGAAACAAAGCATACGTTTCATATAAGTTTGATTTTGTAATAAGTACTTGTGTGCACACAATATTTATCGGTTTTCCATATCCAGTTTGCCGACACGGGAACACGCAACATCTGAGAAGCAATCCGCATCTAAATCTAAATCACATTTTTCCAAAGGTTCACCTTGAGCATTATTGATAGCGAATGCCGAATGCAATCTTTAAATTGAAATAGTAAGGTAATATAATTTTTGATCGAACCGTTGCCAGAATTCATCTGATAAGGAATGTTTTCCTAGTTCCTCCTGGCGCATCCAAGAGGAAGGTCCCCCAACTCTGTAATTTATCATTTGCATCTTCTTATTTGGCGCTGTTAACCGCATGCGCGAATTTCGCCGAGTTCGACAAAGCACGCCAGTTGTTTCTCTCTGTGCCAACTGACACTAATTGGAAATGCCACGTGAAGCCATTTCCTTTCCCACTTGGTCTCTCCATAGCATTGGGGTATCTCTCTTCCTCTGCTACCACCAGCGGATCGCGAGTTAGATACTTTCAGAACTGGAACGTCGGTTCCTATTCGAACGACATGTCACTATGTAAAGCTCATACAACTTATCGTTCCATCGCATGAACCAACTAACAAGATCACCCAGCACGGCAACCGTGTAATTGCATTTGAGAAAAAAAATAATGGTTGATGACGTCATTTTTTAATTGGTTATTTCATTCACACACAGGTTTCATTCCGTTTTATTCACATGGCGGCGAAAAAATGACGTCACTGCAAAAAAATAACTTTTTTCTCGCACGCCGTGCTGGGTGATCTTTATTCGTTCGTTCATGGTTCCATCGTCTACGGCACTTCCCGTTGCCAACGCGTAGAGGCCTGACGTGGGTGCCAAGGCGCGAATGCGCTGACTGTTTATTATATGACAGGAGATACTACTCCGTCGTGTCCTCGTTTGCCACCATGTCCATTCGCTTTGCTTCCTTATCCAGCTTGGAAAAGGCAGAACAGACTTCAGGATTTTTGTTACCGATGATTTCGATGATGTCATCGGCATAAGCCAGTCATTGCACGCTCTTGTAGTAAATTGTTCCTGAGCGGTTCAGTTCCGCAGCTCTTATTATATTAACATTTGCAGCATGCGATCGTAAATGCCCTTCTGCTTTCGCTTTAATTTGGGAATCTTTGATCGGGAATAGGAGTTCACAATAGTAGTGATTATCATAATCATAACAATATTATTTCATGTTATTCAAAATTTCTTTACTCGCACGTACGTAGTAGGCTATGGCGACCCCAAACGAAATTGTTTACGATTAAAAGTTAACTGATTTATGTTGCTAGGGAATGGTGCCAACAATTTTAAGTGTTCATTAAGTATTTTTAAATAGCTTTCATGGGATAGTTTTTTGTTTTCGTTATTCTTTTATCATTTTGTTATTCAATAGTTTTTAACCGACTTCAAAAAAAAAGAAGGTTATCAATTCGTCAGGAATACTTTTGTTATGTATGCTACCGCATAACTTTGGACCACGTCAACCGATTTCCAGGTGATCCCATACTAATTTGGTTTAGACCTGGTCATTGGATCATGAAAAAATTAACGGAACTATTAAATTTGTATATAAGAATTGGAGCCGGTGTGTTTTTGCTTAAAAATTACTTGATTATTAGTTTTTTATATTCAGTAATTTGTGTACCAGCTCATCGTTGATAATATGATCTCCTCGATTGATAAGATGTTGTAAATTCCATATTTATTTAAACTGTTCGAATTTTGGATTTGTGGAAAGATTTAAAAAATGTGTATAGTAAAGCTTTCCCAAACATTTTTCGGTTGGAACCAGTTATGTAATATTTCATTTAATTTCAATATTTTTAGTCTTTACTTTTAGATAGGTGATAATGCTATTAAAAATTTTTCCTAATCAAGATTTTTCAAATACCTTTCGTTGCCACCCATATTGCACCTCAAACATATTTTCGATTGTATGTCTTCTTAAAACTCTTTAGTTTGATACCCACATTTCAATATTTCATTTATTTAACCAATCCAAGACGGTCCACCTTAATGCTTAATAATATACAAATGTACGCACACATGTACACAAGTATTTATTAAAAACTGTCATAAATTTTTCCCGCCAAATTAACTATCTTTTAACTTCCCCTCCAAACAGTTTTACTGCTTTGAGGTTGAACTCAAATCTATTGAAAAGACCGCGGGTACTTATTTTCCCGTATTCAACCAGGAACGACCATCAGCCACCACCCATCGTCCGTATCCGCTTTACATTTGTACATATCCATACATGAATAATAATAAATCAAACATATTTGACAAAGGACTAATTTTTCGTTGGTTTATTTATTTTATCGCTTTATATTGAAAATACATTGGGTGCAACTTACTGAGCTTTCCAGTTCAAATTTTCAAAAAGGTGGCAACTCTCCTCAAAAATATTTGCAACAGTCATCTAACTCAAACCTCTTTAATTTAATACCTATATTTTAATAAGTATTTTATTTTGTCCATTATGCAAATTGAGTTAAATTTTCAAACAGGTAGCAACCCTCCTCAAATATATTTTCGGCAGTAAACCTTCCTAAGAATTTAAAGATTGTTACCGACACTGCAATATTACGTTTATTTTAACATTTTAACTGAGTTTAAATTTTCAAATAGGTGGCAGAGTTCCTCAAAAATATATCCTACACACATCTTTCTTAAACCCCTTTAATTTTATATCTATATTATAATATGTTATTTATTTTATCAATTCAATTGAGCTAGATTTTCAACCAGGTGGTAACCCTCCTCAAACATATTTTCTGCTGTAAGCCTTCATAAAACTCTTTAGTTTGATACCCACATTGCAATATTTCATTTGTTTAACCAACTTAATTGAATTAAATTTTTCAAACATGTGGCAACCCTCCTAAAACATACTTTTCTTTAGTTTGCTACCCACATTTCAATATTTCACTTGTTTAATCAATTTAACTGAGTTAAAATTTTCAAATAGGTGGCAACCCTCCTCAAAAGTATTTCCAAAAGTCTTCTTTCTTAAACCTATTTATTTTAATACCTATTTAATTTAAATTGAGTTAAATTTTCAAACAGGTGGTAGCCCTCCTCAAACATATTTTCGGCTGTAAGCCTTCTCAAAAATCTAAAGTTTGATACACAAATTACCGTATTTCATTTATTTTATCAAACCAACTGAGTCAGAATTTACAAAGATGTGGCAATTTTACTCAAAACTATTTCCAGCAGTTCTCTTTCTTAAACCTCTTAAATTTAATATCTATATTGTAATATATCATTTAGTTTATCAATTAAATTGCGCTAGATTTTTTAACAGTTCATTTACTTTATGAATCTAACTGAGTTAAAATTTTTAAATAGGTGGCAACCCTCCTCAAAAATATTTCCAACTGTAATATTTCTTAAACCTCTTTAATTTGATACCCATATTGCAATATATCATTTATTTTATCGATGTACTTAGTTAAATTTTCAAACAGGTGGCAACCCTGCTCAAAAATATGTTCGGCTGTAACACTGTGTTCTCAAAACACTTTAGTTTGACACCCACATGGCAATATTTCATTTATTTTATCAATTTGACTTAGTTAAAATTTTCAAATAGGTGGCAACCCTCGTCAAAAATATTTCCAGCAGTTATCTTTCTTAAACCTCTTTAATTTGATACCCATATTGTAATATATCATTTATTTTATCGATGTACTTAGTTAAATTTTCAAACAGGTGGCAACCCTCCTCAAAAATATGTTCGGCTGTAAACCTTCTCAAAACTCTTTAGTTTGACACCCACATGGCAATATTTCATTTATTTTATCAATTTTACTTAGTTAAAATTTTCAAATAGGTGGCAACCCTCGTCAAAAATATTTCCTGCAGTTATCTTTCTTAAACCTCTTTAATTTAATAGCCATATTGTAATAATTTATTTATTTTATCAATATAATTGGGTTTAAAAATTTTCAAATAGGTGGCAACCCTCCAATTTTTTGCGATATCATACCGAACAATATAAAAAAAAATTGTTGCAATCGGTTCAGCCGTTCTCGAGTGTTGACGACCGTGACATACGAACACAACATTTTTATTAATATAGAAGATTGTTTTCTTTCAGTGTACATCAGTATCAGAAAGAACTTTATGCGGTGTAATAATTTCGAGATGTTAATACTCATTGAATCTATTACGGTATTAAGATTAAAGTTTTGCTACCTTCCCATATTTTTGCCAGCCACTTTAATATTGATCACCGAGTAATTGAAATTAGCAAGAAATCGCGATATTTTTTGAAGCGTGCTTTGACAGATGATTAGCCATGCCATATTTGAAGATCAGTGGCAAGGCGAGTTCACACTTTTAGCAGGTGTTCCAATCGGCCCTATGCTGAATATCGTCATCGTCATCGTCATCGTCGGCGATCGTCAGCGCATCAGTAACATGGCTGACGATGGCCATATCGTCACTTCTACTGACGATGATGATATTCAACATAGGGCGGAATATTCATCAATTAAATAGAAAAAACTGAAAACGCGAAACTATTGCATGAAGTGAAAAGGTGATAATAACCTATCCAAAGGCTTGTGAAATGGACAATTTTTTAAAAATTGGACCAATGGACCAAACGAAAAGAAATGGACCAAAAGGCCACCGTGGTTGTGGCATACTAATATCACTACACATATGTATGTGTTTATATATATGTATAAATACTATATGTAAGTGTAAACATGATCTTTTATTTTTTACTTTTTGTAAAAATGACCGCGACTGCAATATGAATGAATTTCTATTCCATAGTTTTTAATTTATTCAGTTTGTAATTAGCTTTTTAAACTGATATAAAATTAAGACATTTATATTTCTTTGCTTAAAAACACAAATTTATTTTTATTTTTGGATTCGCACTAAAGCAAGACTACAAAACTAGTTTGTTAGCATATTTTAGTTAATAATAATAATATCCCGAAATATTCCGGGATCCCGCGATTACCAATTTAAGATTCTGAAATCCCGGTATTCACAAAATGGTACATATCGTCGTTTAAAGTGCAAAACCGCGTATCAACAAAATGCAAAACCGCGTATCAGCAAAATGCAAAACCGCGTATGTGAAGTTGTAGAAATTATTTTCTAAAGTGTAAAGACGCACATATTTCAAAATGGTTCTCTTTTTTATAAAGCAATCGCATATCTGCCTAGTATATTTCAGGACGAATGGATAAGGATTGAGCCAAGAGCTTGTGCGAGCAAATCCAATTTTTGGCAGCCAATGTCAGTTACGCGGTTTTGCAGAATCAAGCTCGGAACACTTTGACGACTGCAACTTCACGACGTAACGACAGCGACATCATTTTGTCGAAAAATGTCGCCTTGAAGCCAGCTTCTTAAACATTTTGAAGACCTCAGCGACATAGCAAACAGCTGATTTTAAAGTTTGACATTTTGGTATATTTATTTCACAAATTGTGTATTTTTATTTAAATTAATAAGAAAAACATGAACAATCAAGAATATGTGATTAATTTTGCGACAATTTAATTTTGCAGCACTACATCTACTCATTGTCGCCGGCAAAATTAGAAATAGATTTAATTTGGCGACGTCGACAATTGCAGTCCTGCAGCAAGATGTCGTGCTGTCGTCAAAATAATTGTGTCCGTAAGAACGTGTGTATTTAAAATTTGACAGATGCTGCTTGTCGCTTGCTGTCGTCAAAGTGTTCCGAGCTTCACGATACGCGGTTTTGTACTTTAAACGACGATATGTATGTACATGCTTAATAATAGTAGATTGGCGCTTACACATACATACATACATATGTTAGTGTTTGGCGGAACTACTCATCCGATTTGTGGCGTATGCCTTGATGTTGTTACACAATGGGGAGGGCCCTACAGTTTTACGCCGACTCCGAACGGCAATTGTATTCTTATGAGAAGCTGTTTTTCATGGCAGAAATACACTCAGAGATTTGCCATTGCCTGTCGAGGGGCGACCGATGTTAAGAAAAAAATATTTTCTAAATTTTTTTGCGATGTTGCTTTGACCAGGGCTTGAACCCAGGCCCTGCGGGGTGGAAGCGCGCACTGCTTACCACTATACCACAGCGGCCGCCATATGTACATACTTACATATCTATAAAATTTAATTTAATTTCCGCCAAAGCATACAACTTTATTGAAAAATAAATTTTTAAAACCTGCAAGCTGAAAGACAATGCTTGACCGGAAGTCTAATGGAGAAAATATTTCCAACCACCTTTTCCCGTTCAGAATTTAAGGTAGGCCACTAAATAATTGCATGCAATTACGTATGTATGTATAAATTGTTTATAAAATATAAAATATCATTCATATGAGCTGTTTATTTTGAAAGTGGCATAAATCATTTTCTACTTATTGGCATAAATGGTTGGTTACTTCTAACTGAATGCATATGTAAACCGTTCTAACGCCATAAAAGAATGACACAACTTTTTACCGTCGACTGATGAACTAGCACGAATAACACGAAGTCAGACGACTTATATTGGCCCCAAGGCGAATGCATATAAGGTGGTATCGATTGAACAAATACAACAATTACTTGTATTTTGTTTTTGCTTTTAGCGGGCCGTTGTCAAATTTCAGCTATTCTTCCCCGAATGAAAAAGGGCGACAGAAAATGCAAACACTCTCACGTTTTCACTCACTCACTAACGAAATTCAAAATTTTGACAATGAAGCGCTACTCACAGCTGATGAAACAACACCACCTTATATAAATTTGCCTTGATTGGCCCCACTTAACTTGTTAAATGAAAAAGAGCGTTTTAGGAAACACAATCGTCCACATTGAACATTTGGAGTTAACTATGACGGTTGTTTGACTAAAAAAAAATATTCAAAATCAAGTTTTTGTGTTTCAATTTGTTTTGTGCGAATGTCTGCTTCATGATATTAACGCATACGTATTAATTAGAGACTTCAAAATGTTTAGTTCGTATGCACTATTTATCTCTGCGTACGGTGAGACCTCATGGGAAATAACTAATTACCGCCTTGGCCTCTTTTTTTTTGGCGAGCAGACATGCATACAATTTTGATATTTTTTGATAATTTTGAATTTTTAATATTTTTCAGAATATAAATTTTTTGAATGTTGGCATGTCAAATGAAAGCTTTTGGGTCTATCTGATTGGCCGGAGCAGAAAGCTTTCCGATACAACTCTGCATTGAATTGGTTTTCAAACGAGTTAAATAATTTAACTGGTTAAATTTTCCAACAACAATTGCATGCCATTTAACTTGTTTATGAACATGTTTTGTTCATTTAACTGGTTCAAGCCCATTTAACATGTTTAGCTCGTCAATTTCAACGTAGTATTACGCCATTTTCAAAATAAACGGTTGCTGTGTTCATATTCATACATACATATTTATGTACACAAAAATTCATAAGTATATATTCATACGTATGGATGTACGTAGTACGTGTGCTTGTATGTAAATTAGGGCGGGTCGAAAATCTTATTTTTCTCAAGTCCCTTGTATCATGAAGTCAACAACAAGCCTGCAAAATATTAGTATTTTATTTTAATTGTAAGATCCCGCGCATCGACCGCCAAGTGACCCACAGCACACTAGCCGAATAAGACCAATTCTTGTTAAAAATTCTGGGTTCAGGAAAAATGTTTGGTGCATGTTATTAGATAATGAATCCGTTAACGCAAAAGATAAAGTCAAATATCATTTCTCGCAGCCCTTCAGCTTATCGTTAATCTCAAACTTATCTGTTGTATCTGTGTTGTCATGTACAAGCATAGGGTGAAGACGTGTTTTTGAAAGTGTCCTGTGAAAAGTTGAAAATAGCCTGGTTTTGGGCCCTAAAAAAGGTAAAACTGCGCAAGTTTATCACAAAGCGCTGCGACTGCACTTTGAAGCAGTAAGATCGCACTTACCTTCGCAACTAGGGTTCGAACGATACTATCGATATTGAGTAAGCATCGATACTGAGGGTATAAAAATGAGTATTTTAATACTCGATACCTTATTTGGCGATTTTACTCGGTACTTTGCAAAGTACTCGTAGTATCGAAAACTTTTTAAAAAACACACTTTAAATTTTTTCTTCCAGTGGCAACCCAATTTTATTTGCTTATATGGAGTACTATCATAAAAATCATCACTTAAAATAAACAGAAATTTCATGTAGTCTGTTGCATAACATAAACAAAATAAGTTAAAGTTTAATGGCCTTATTCATAAAAAATAAAGTAGGTTTAAAAAGCTTAATAAAATTACGTTTTCTTACTTATTTCATTTATTTTTTATGAATAAGGCCATAAAGGTTTACGCATAGTTCACGAAAATGCAGAATTTTCATAAAAATTTTGGGTATGCAGTTTTGTAACCTACTAAACTTTACGTGTAGGCTAGTACCGTTGACTTATAATTCGAACTTGCACATTATTATTCTAAAATTGAATAGGCTACAAAAATGCATACCCAAAAAGTTTACAAAAATTCGTAATAAAATTTGAAATTCGTGAGAGTATATATGTACATATGTAAGTATGTATGTACATTTAACGTTAAAATTAGTTCTAACGTGAAAGGAAGTTCTGCAATGAAATGAAAATCAAATGTTTTCAATTTCTATTGTTTTAATTTCAGGAAATAACTAGATATACGATTGAAGAATAAAATAATTTTAGTATCCCAAACAACGTATTTCAATGAGTCCGATACTGAGTAGTATCGATACTTTTTACCTGATACTTTTACAGTATCGGTACCGTAAGCTCGATGCCTGAATGAGTACTCAGTATCGATACCAAAGTCTGAAATTTCGAACCCTATTCGCAACTAATCACGCAAAAGGCAAAAGTAAATACGCTTTGCTTAATTTTTCCACAAAAAACTTTATAAGGAGAGTGATAAAATAAAAAGGCGCGAAATTCCGGTGAGAAGAGAGCCGTATCTGAGCTACCGTTTTTCCCAATTGAGTGCAAAAATAAAATCATATTGTGTTGTGCGGTTTCGGTGATTATGCAGAAGAAACAACAACATGCCTAATGAGTCTCCGACTGCAGACCCGAACGAAGTGCACAACCCGTTCAAGAGGAGTGCAAAACTATCGCGCTCTCCGGTGAGAAAGCACTACGCTCTGCTAGAAGGCGAGAATGGGCGTATGATGGAGAGGAGGGAGGATGCACTCACACTACTAGGCGAGAAGATCCGTGAGCTTATCAACATGCATGATTCAATGGGCGCATTTCTAAGACGTAGCTGTTGCTAAACTGTTGAATGTTTGGCTTAGAAACGCACAGTTGAGTAGTTTCGCTCAGCTCAACAGTTGACAACTTTCCGCCATTTTCTCAAGCAGAAAATTTTTACGCTACCTGAACTTAACGTGTTGGGCTTAGCCTAAACAGCTGATCGTAAAGACTTCCGCCGCTTGTATTAAATTTAATGCCACTTTGTTAGGTGGCAGTTGCAAACAAATTTATTCTATTTTATATTACTGACGTGATAAAGTAACTAAAATATTTTATACTGATACCACGTTTCTAAATGTATGTTCTTAAGATGTTTGCTATATAATTATACACTGTTTAATTCATTATAACATTGAACGATTTTTTCAACACGGCGGCAGCTCAGCGTTGAATTTTAAATAATATTACATTTATCAACTGGTCATATGACAGCATATTCATCAAGCCGTTTCTAAGACGTAATTGTTGGGTCCAACAGTTGCCAGCAGTTTCGTAGCAGTTGAGCTAAACAGCTACGTCTTATGAACGCGCCCAATAATACAAGCTTAGATAATTATTGACAGCCGCGGTTGCATTTACGATGGACAGAGAAAGGAGAAGAGAGCATTCCTTGTTGCGAAAATGGTAGTAGATAAGTACGCAAAGTAGGCAATTAGTGGTGAAATTCCTTTTGTAAATTCTAATGTATCTGCGGGAAATCTGGCATTTTAAACGAAATATTAAACGAAATAGTAATATATCTACGTGAATTATGTAATTTATGTGCTATTTAGCTATATACAAACTGCAAAAGGACTCAAAATTAAATTAAAACTACTATAAGATTTATGTAAACATCCAATTTAAAAACAATTTATGTTTTCATCAGTTAAATGTGCTTCATATGCATATACAAATAAACATATTGCACAAAAGCTTATACTTCTATTTCACAGCAAAGCTACACTTTTGCCAAGTAAATTTGCAAAGAAGCAACACGGTGCCACTGCTAAGGGAGCGGTGCGAGAGAGACAACTGCCAGTTTATCAAACCTTGTATCATTGAATCATGATCAACATGATTGAAGCTCAGAGCCGGGTCAACATACCCATGAAAGAGCTTGCCAATGTTATACAAGAGCAACATGAAAGAGCTTTGGCTGAGCGTAAGATGAATACGCATGCATCGTCCGAAACAAAAGCAACGCAGACAGAAGAAGAGTTAAGGGCCATTCACATACAACTTTCCTCGCTTTACTTGACAGCTCAAACTTTGACAACAAAGCGTGAAACGCAGAAGGTATGCTACAATAAACGCTTTGACAGATTTTGCGTTCTTCTTTTCCTCCATATATTTTCTCTGTAAAATAGATAACAATATAATAATATGCATTAATAATAGCAATAAAAATTCCTATTTACCCTATTTTTGTCATTAAATGCAAATGCAAGTGCACGAGAAAAGATACATAGAGACAGCTGATTGCCAAAGCGGGCAAAAATTGAGAGTTGCCCAAGATTTTGCTTCGCTTTGCTTTGCTTTGCTTCAAACGTTTTTTATGTGAGCATACTCATGCATATGCCTACATCGATCCTATATGTCAAAGTAAATAACTATCAAGCAAAGCGAAGAAAGTTGTATGTAAATCAGCCCTTAGGCGTCCGCAAATTTCGCAGAAAGAGGGTACGGGGCGGCGCAGATAAAGTGGTAAACTTACCTAATTCGCCGCAACTAATGCCCAAACGCAGCCGTGTTACATCTACATCTCCAAAAAAACGAATTGGTCGGACGCTACAACAACAACCACTGCAGATTAACAAGGAGGGAATAACAAAAAAAATCACGGAAGGGCACCGCCTACAGATCAAAGCGCGGCAAGAGGCCCAGCATCCAGCCAATCGGAGGAGCAGTGGACTGAAGTAAAGATGCGTGAAGCTAAAGCTTAGACTAAGCCAATCAAGCCGGATGCGATCACAGTAAAGAAGGCTGGTGAATAATCGTATGCCGACATATTAAAGAAAATAAAGTCGCAACCTGAACTGAAAGAACTTAGTGCTAATGTCAAGAACATCCGAAAGATGGCCAAAAATGAGTTGCTCTTTGAGCTGAAAAAACAAGACGACCCTGCTACCCAGAAATTTAAAACTGCAGTTGAGCATATACTTGGGGAAAGCGCCCATGTACGCTCGCTTACTCAAGAGTCTATTCTAGAGGTGAAGGATATAGATGAGGTAACGACGAAAGACGAGGTATTCGAAGCACTGATCGAATGCCTTGGTGGAACTAATCTTGAACCAACGGTAATCCGCTCAATGCGCGCTGCCTATGGGGATATGCAAATATGCACCCTTAGCCTGCCCTCAGTGATTGCCCGAGAGCTAGTAGGAAAAGCCAAAATACGCATAGGCTGGGTCAATAGCCGAATAAGGTCTAAAGAAGTTCTGGTGAGATGCTACAGGTGTCATGATTATGGGCGCATGTCTAGAAACTGTAAGAGCGCAGAGGACCGATCCGCATTATGTTTTAGATGCGGAGGAAAGGATCACAAGGCTAGAGACTGTACAAATTCACCATCTTGTTTCCCCTGTGCCAAAGCTGGTGAAAGTAGTACAAGACACGCGACCGGTAGTCGTGTGTGCGCCGTCTTCCAAAGAGCAAGAGGAAAACAACAGCACCAATGAAATTTCTGCAGTTGAACCTTAATCACTGTCAAGCGGCGCAAGATCTGCTCAACCAAACCGTATACGAACTTGGTATCGATATTGCGATCCTTAGCGAACAATATAAGAATAAAAGCGAAGCGTCTTGGGCTAGCAACACAACCAGTAGGTGTGCGATATGGAGCTGTGGAGCTCCCCCTAAGCACCTTGTCCCAATCGCATCCACAAACGGCTATGTATGCGGTAAAATAGACAACATTTATGTTTATAGCTGCTACATACCACCCAGTGCGGACTTAGAATGTTTCACCACCGTCGTTGATCAGTTAGTCAACGACGCTAAGATGAGGAGTGCAGTGCTTATAGCAGGCGATTTTAATGCATGGGCGGTAGAATGTGGAAGCCGAAGGACTAATTCGAAAGGAAGAGAGCTTCTCAGCTCACTGGCAGCCCTAAATGTCATACTTCTGACAAGCGGAAATGGAAATACTTTCTCCAGGAACGCGACAGGATCAGTCATCGACCTGTCCTTTATAAGAGGAGGACTAAGCAGAACAACAAACTGGTACATAAGCAATGCTTACACGCAAAGCGATCACAAACCCATAATCATAAGCGTTGAAAAACAGAGCCGCAACAACACCGCTGCAAGTCACTGCCACGGGTGGAAAACAAAAAGCTTCGACGAAGAGCTGTTCGAAATAGTCTCCAGTGAAGTAAAAATAACCTCCAGCGTCGAGAAAGCGCCGAAAGAACTGATGAAAGCACTCAAAAATGCATGCGATATTTCGATGGCGAGAAGGAAACGACACAATACACGCAAACCCGCTTATTGGTGGAATGATGAAATTGGCATTCTGCGAGTACAATGCAACCGGGCCAGAAGAGTGTGTCAGCGTGTTCGCGCACGCAACGAAGCAAATGCGTTGAGCCTAGGCTGGTCTATAAAGAAAAGCGAAAGCTCTTAAAAAAACGCAATACGTGAGAGCAAGCGCAAAATTTTTAGCGATCTGTGTGAAGATACTAGCAATAACACGTGGGGACTCGCCAACAGGATAGTCATGAAAAAGCTTAAACGCACAACACAACCAACATGCCCTTTTTGCTGGCTTAAATCGTACAGGTCCTCTTTCCGGCCCGATTTCGTAAGGCCAACGCCCCGTGCTTTCACTGCTATCCCTTGCATAACCATTGAGGAGATCCTGAGAGCTGGCAGAAACACCCCTCTCAACAAAGCTCCAGGGCCCGATGGGATCCCGAATATAGCCCTAAAAAAGGCCATTGAGACAAAGCGGTGCGCATTTTCTAGCGCTTTCAATAGTTCCTTCAAGAGGGCATATTCCCACACATCTGGAAACTGCAGCAACTGGTCCTTATACCGAAAAAATCAAATCCGTCGGCACCTTCTGATTACAGGCCACTGTATATGCTCGACTCCACGGGGAAGCTATTCGAGCAGATAATTAAAAACCGCTAAGAAATTCATGTAGATAGACATCTATCAGAAAACCAGTTTGGCTTTAGAAAAAAGCGCTCTGCGACTGATGCGATCGAACTGGCAAATTCCATAGCGGAAAAAGCGATTGAAGGCAACCGTTGGCTAGGAGGCACAAAAGAATACTGCCTGGTTGTTACGCTAGACGTAAAACATGCATTTAATAGTGCTTCTTGGAAGGAAATTCTTCACGCATTACGAGCCTTAGAGGTCCCATTATACCTGCATGCCATTCTGGGGAGCTACCTCAGTAACCGTACTCTCAGATACAGTAGTGACAATGGGCTTAAGGATTATGCACTCACGGCCGGAGTACCACAGGGATCGGTGCTTGGACGTTTACTGTGGAACATCATGTATGATGGAATCCTACGCCTATCCANCCAGTGAAGTAAAAATAACCTCCAGCGTCGAGAAAGCGCCGAAAGAACTGATGAAAGCACTCAAAAATGCATGCGATATTTCGATGGCGAGAAGGAAACGACACAATACACGCAAACCCGCTTATTGGTGGAATGATGAAATTGGCANCCTATCCACCCCAGATGGCGCCACCTCGGTTGGATTTGCAGACGATGTCTCAATCGTGGTCACCGGGAAAACACTAGCAGAAGTAGTGGCGATTGCGGAAAAGTCAATCAGTGCGGCACAAGAATGGCTATGTGCGAGATCCCTCACACTTGCAACGCAAAAAACAGAAGCAGATCTTATAAGCAGCCGAAAAAAAAGTGGAAGGTGTAACTGTCGGAGGGAGTGTAATCTCATCAAAGCCCTACGTAAAATACCCCCGGGTATTGATAGATCATCATTTATCCTTCCGAGATCAGCTCAACTACGTCAACGAGAAGGCGGCGGGGTTGACGTCATCTTTGTCCAGACTGATGGCAAACATTGGGGGACCTAAGCAGCAGTCTAGACTAGTACTAGCAGGGGTAGTTAGATCCATACTCATGTACGGAAGTACAATCTGGTACGACGCATTTAAACGCTCATCGTACGTTCAGGGTATAAACGCAACTTATCTCTTATGCGCATTAAGAGTATGCTCTGCATACAGAACAGTTTCGGAAGACGCAGCCCTTATCATCTCCGGGATGCCCTCACTTGACCTATTGGCGCAGGAAGCAGTTGAAAAATGAAAGGATAAGAACGAGGAAGACGAAATTCGCACCTCTTTATTGCAACAAAACAGCATATCGCAATGGCAAGCGAGGTGGGGTTACGCAACAAAAGGCAGGTAGACACATCGTCTCATCTCTAATATCGATGTATGGATCCACAGACAGCACGGTGAGGTAGATTTTTCCTGGTGAAATAGAGGTGCGGAACACGTACTCTTTTCGTGTCCCCGATTCAGCAGCCAGAGAGAAAAGCTCAATGGACGTCTCGGCAGCGTAGTTACATCCGAAGGAATTTAGAGCCACTTGTGCCCTAGTTATGCAGCAACTTCGCAACAGCGAGCAAGTGAGGCGTAGGCAAGAACGACAGGCGAGGTAGGAAGCAGCCACATCATTCTATCTGGCTCAGGCCAGATAAAACGCCCATTTTCCTAGAAAGAAGAGAGCGAACCTCCCAAAAAATTGTATAAGCAGCAATAAATCGCTGCAACCGGACATTACTAGACTTAGAAACGCACTTCTTAGTTGTAAAATACCAAGGGGGTGGGTAAGTTTAATACCAAACCAAGACGAACTGTGGGTGGAATCATGTGAACAGTAACGGACGTAGAGCTTCGTGCGCAAACCGCCTCCCGACGAAATACTTAACGGTGACGCAGGGGGGATCGGTACATAGACGGTAGGAGGTTTAGTGGGTTAAAGTCTCACACTGACGGTTTTTTGTTTTTCAACCGAATTGTAATTGTTTTGTTGATAATTGCACTGGCCTATAGTCAAAAGATGTAAAAAACAGCATTAACATTGCTGGCGTGCATTTAGTTCGCTGGTCCAATATATTCTAATATTTTTTTTTAATATTAGATCCAGTTTGCGAATTTTTGCAAATTTAGTAATAATATCGGTATCTCTTATAGAAGAGCCATTACCTTCCATCATCGTGGAAAAATTTTGTTTACGAAAATGAGTACAGACATACTGAACAAGCACAACTTCTTAGAAACACTATTAGTTTACTTATGTTTATGCAACCATATATAAAAATTGCAAATATAGGAAAATGACAAAAAATTTGTTCAACATTTTTATACCCGCGCGCACTTGTGCACAAGGGTATATTAATTTTGTTCACATAACGGTGGTTTGTAACAGCCAAAACGAATCGAGATAGATATAGACAAATGTATACATAAATGCTTAGAATGAATAGAGAAATCGATTAAGCCATGTCTGTCTGTCCGTCCGTCCGTGTACACGATAACTCGAGCAAAAATTGAGATATCTCAACGAAATTTTTTATGTAGGTTTCCATTAATCCAAGGTAGGTTGGTATTGAAAATGGGCGAAATCGGACCGTAACCACGCCCACTTCCCATATAACGGTANACCGCTTTTCATTTTAATTTAAGGACGCTAATTTAAAAATTTATACATCCCGGCTTACCATGTAGCGGCAGCTTTCGGAGAGGTGAAAAACATATATTTAATACTTGCGCCGGGTATTTAATGTTCGGCTCCGCCCGAACTTAGACTTTCTTACTTGTTTTATTTTAAAATAATTTGTTTATAATTTGAACGATTTTCATCATATTAATCATGCCTATTACGGTATACGACGGATGCCATCCGCACGGATCTAGTCCGATTCGCACTGTCATAACAAGCGAGAGCGAAGCATTAGATTCGTGCGAATGGCATCCGTCGGATACCGTAATAGGCATTATTATCATAAACCAGTAACAGTAAGTCTCGCCTTCAATTTGGTAATTATTACGAACCGATCGAGTAACATTTACCAAAGTTATATCGAAAAAATGTCTATTCAATTGTATAAATAACTTTTAAATGAAAAAACCGGATAACGGAAAAGTGTGTCAGGGAGTGACTAAATGCAAAGCAATATCGTCCAACTGGAGAGTCCTCAAAAGGATTTCCCAGTATATGTTAAAGACTATTGCATTTACCTACTGTCACTTTTACACATAATGGAATTAACTAAATTATTTATGTATATCTAAACACTTAACGCACGTCCCCTACTTTCATATAAAGGCAAATTTAGAAACCGCGAAAAATATGCTTCTTCGGTGACTATGAAACCATTCCGCACCAATTTCAAGACTGCATAAATGGACTTAAAATGGGTGTTTCTAACCCTAATTGTATTATGTAAATGTATTTAAATACTTATAAGTTTGAAACTACTATTAACTTATCAAACGATTCCTAATCTTTGACAATACATGTTTGACTTCATTAACCACGATCTCGAAAACTGACCAAATCGGTGTGACCAAGTCAATGGTCCTTCTAATATTATATAAACATCCGAAAACATTAAAACGTTTGAAATAAATCTCGTGTCACGTTTTTGTATTTTGCACTTGGTTGCTGAAGTAATGAAGAATTGAAAATTCATAGGGGAAAATTTTAGTAAGTTTTATCTTAATATATTTAAAACTTGTAGACTTATTGAAAAATGATAAATGAACGTGAGGTTCCAAATTTAATAACCCTTAATTAGATATATCAATTAACGCATTCCATGGATATTACAATCCAAAGTTTCATTTTCAAAATCCATACACTTTGATTCAATTGCGAGGGCTAAAAATAAGTTTTAAATTAATCTTTCGTGGCCAATAACAATTGGCATAGACCTAAGACATCATAATATTACTATTACAACTCGGTCAAATTCTTTTTTTCCCCCATACAAAATCGGCCCAGCCTAAACCTCATTTTGTATGTTCATTCAATATCAAAAAATTGTTCTAGTACTTGCAAGTTTTTACTGGAAATGCATTCAATAACCAACAATTGCGTCTTAAATAACCTAAGAAAAGTATATATGCACACAAAGATACATACGTAATAGTTTTAGTGCGTTTGAAAGGCGACGCACCCCCTTTTCAGATAGCCCCAATTTGCTCTAAGAGTATGGGATTGATTTCATATATCTCCATACCATGTTCGAGTACTCTACCATGAACACTTCCAGAGATATGCAGTACGAAAAAATTCAGTTTTTATGGGAGGTGCCACGCCCATTTTTTCAATAGCTCCAATTTTTCTACATGACATGCGACTGTTTTCGTATTTCTCCATACCATGTTCGAGTACTCTACCATGAACACTTCCAGAGATATGCAGAATGAAAAATTCGGTTTGAATGAGTGGTGCCACGCCCCCTTTTCCAATAACCACAATTTTTCTCCATGAGTATGCGATTGTTTTCGTATATCTCCATACCATGTTCCAGTATTCTACCATGAACACTTCCAGAGATATCCAGTACGAAAAATTCGGTTTTTATGGGAGGTGCCACGCCCATTTTTTCAATAGCTCCAATTTTTCTACATGACATGCGACTGTTTTCGTATTTCTCCATACCATGTTCGAGTACTCTACCATGAACACTTCCAGAGATATGCAGTATGAAAAATTCGGTTTGTATGGGAGGTGCCACACCCCCTGCACGTAGCGGTATGAAATATACTTTACACCTGATTCTCGTACGTACCATATATACACAAAAAATTTCATAAAGAACGGTCGAGCCGTTTAGGAAGAGTTCGACCACAAATACCGTGACACGAGATTTTTATATATAAGATTTTAGACAGAGGCGACAACAACCGGCTTTTAACTTCAGACGCTAAAAGTTAAGTAGTATATCAGGAAACGTTGATGGGCCTTCTACAACTATTGCTAAAAGTCTTATAAGCAACCTAGAATTCATTTTAGATTTCTCCAGCGAAAGCGAAGGCTCGGATGTAGAATCTGGAGACATTAAAAAAATGTGAAACTAAAGCTCAATTGAAGGCCTGTCTTAAAGAAAAATGACCTTATCTCGGAGAAAATCCTCTCGATTAGTGGAAAACTGAAC
This sequence comes from Rhagoletis zephyria, assembly GCF_001687245.7. NCBI lineage: Eukaryota > Metazoa > Arthropoda > Insecta > Diptera > Tephritidae > Rhagoletis > Rhagoletis zephyria. The sequence continues at coordinate 89,274 of NW_016158838.1, read as the reverse complement.
TAAAATACGACAAATTGACAGATCTGGCTCCACCCGCCAGCGTTCCAAGTAAGCAATTGTTCAGTGCAGCCAGCCTTGTATACGAGCCTCTAAGAAATCGCCTCATTGGAGAAAAGGCAGCAAAAGTACTTTTAAATATAATATGCCCCTTTTGAACTTTGACTAGTAGATTAAAACACTGTATAGGTTAAGCGTCCGTTCAATGTTCTAATACTAACGTTACAAAATTTAAGTAATAAAAACGATGACTTAAGTTGATTATATATTTTTTAATGTTATTCCTAACGTTCGCATTCGCGACATTCGAAACATCCCTAATGTATACACATGTACCAGGTTTGTTGCGAATATTCGCATTCGCATTCGCAACCGCGGAGCTTCCGCATTAATTTAAACATTCGCATTCGCTTTCGCATTCGCAAAAAATCTATGCGGATCTTTTGCGAATGCGAATATTGATGGGACCGAAAATTACAGCTATTTTTTACGAGTTAAACTTGGCCAAGTATTTTTATTCCGAAATAAAAGTACTTTCCGGATAATAAACAAACCGCTTATCCAAATTAAACACGTTTGGTATCCAATGAAAGAGGACTTGAATAGCTTTAAAACTGAAATGTCTAAAGGAGGAAAGCCTCACATTGAAAAATGTTAATTAATTACCATAGAACAAACATTGGGTCAGGTATGTATTTATATCCATTTCTTTAGTATTAAGTTATAAAAAAATATAAATAGAGGTTGTAACCTTCATTCGTTATTTCTCTTTAAAAGCTATTTTCCACTTTCATATGATACCAAATTTGTTTAATTTGGTAAGCGGCTTCTTTATTATCCGGATAGGACGTTTATTTCGGAATAAAAAATATTAAGCCAAATTTAACTCAGAAAAAATAACTGTTATTTTCGGTACCTGGAATATTGTGCAAGTGCACAGAAGTATATCTAACAAGTCACAGAAGAAAGTATTAAAAATGAGTTACAAAAACTAAAAACGAAAAACGCTGATGACGTGACAAATTCCGAAACAACCAAAACAATGAGAATGAAGAATTCTTTCGAAAAAAACGGTGTCTAAACAACGATTGTGCCATGATGCTAGATTATGAAGATGAAAGTCAGGAGGATACATCCGACATTTGCAGCCCCGATGAAATTCTCAAAAAGTAATTATTGCACCGCAATAAAAATAAATAAATATAACTGAAAGTCCTCTCAACTGGTGCAGTGCAGTGTTGCCGCGAAGTATTTTTAGTGGTAGCCAAATTCCTTTAAAAAAGGGCTAAAATAGAGCTAAAAAAAGTCGTTGTGGCTAAAAATGGTAGCTAAAATTGTTTACTCACATAATCATATATAAGTATACACGCAAACATTTTCAATAAGTAATGGTATAGGAAAATAATGAACTCTGGAAAAAGCTAATATTTTATCCAACCAAAAATTTTTCGTATAAAAGGGGAAATATACGACACCAGCTTGCTGGCTCGATCAAGTGATTGTACTATCAGGCTCGAAGCTGGTACAGTATTTATTTCTTTACAAATGAGGTCGAGGAAAGATCGAAATGATTTGAACCGAAATTTCAAAATTTTTCTACCACTTTGTTAAACATTATTTTTTTTTTTTAATTCACAACTGCAATATCGTGAACTTAATATTCCACAAACACGGCTTTGACTCATATAGTGGACATTTCCGCCAAAATATTTTTTACCTAGAAATTGAGCTAATTTCACCACTCACGACACCAGCTTCCTGGTACAATCATAAAATTTTCAAATAGTTTTTGAAGTCGCACCAGCAGCTGGTACAATCACACCACAAGAACATACACGGTCAATCGACTTGATGGGCCATTTAGCAAATGAAGCATATTAGGGGCCAGTTTGTAATGCACGGCCGTGGTTTAAACTAAGTTTAAACGCCCGATCTGGCTGGTTTAAACTAAGATCAGCCAATCAAATGTAAGCCAGCTGTTCCATTTATACCCAGTTTACTTAATCTGAGAAACTGGCACTGAAAAACTGGCCCTAAGGGCCGTAAACTTATCTATTTTAAGTTAAAAAAACAGCCCTAACACTTTTACAGGATGTATGTATAAAAAAGTAAGGAACATTCAATACATATATGTATATATAACAGTCTTTCTTAGTTTAAATATCTGAATATGCCTATGAATAAATTATCCAAAGGGCTAAAAAATGGCTATGTATGTGGTAGCTAAATCTAGCCACCAAAGGGCTAAAACGGCAACACTGGTGCAGTGTCAATCGAAAAGAATTTACAATTTTGCCAAGTTTCAAGTTTTTAAAGTTTGTCGCCTCGAGGGAGTTGTTATATAGTGGCACAGGTTTGATTTTCGACCCTTCAAAAAGTTTTTATTAAGTATAATGTTCCAATTTTTAAATTCAAGTACTAAACAAATATTCAGTCTTATGAGTTTAATTTTCCCCGAACCGATTCACTTTTCGCTTTTGGTTTTCATGTACATATTTACTATGGGCGGAATACAAATTTTCGGGTGAATTTTTTTTCGGGCAAAACTCAGGATAAGGCAGGCATTCGCATCCGCGGATGTCTAAAATTCCACATTCGCAACATCCCTAATATGTACTTATGTGCATTAGGGTGGCTCTTATTTAAATTTATCGGATTTTGTTAGGTCGCACCCCCTGGATTGGTAAATATGCATGAAAACATGTGCTATCCAAAATTTTAGGTCAATCGGAGAAAATTTAGGCGTGCCGACCGAATTGAATTAAATCTCTTATATTAGTTGTTAATATTTTTAATAGTATTTATTTAAAAACAAACCAATAGTGATACAAATTGTAAGTTGTTACAAAGCATATATTTTTAATTGAAATATGATTTCGTATTAAGTTAAGAATACATTTTTGCGAGTTTATGCCACTACTAGATGTATCATTTGCTTATTTATGTTACAATGGGATTATTTTTTTCTTTGAGCAGTTAGGATAACGACGGCGGCAGTATCTTATAATTTTCCAAACTTATTCTTCTTGTTCCTAATTTTTTGTAAACAGTTGGCTGTAATCTTCCATCTTCCCTATTTCGGCTGCATCATTTACAACTTCTATGCCTGTTACAATTTTGAGACCTTTCCAAAAACTTTCATCATGAGGCCACGATAATGGATTCACTGGTACATTTGAATCGAAAAATGCGAAAGCAATGGACTCAGGTACCACAAATGATTTTGAAACATTTGTAAAGCGACTCTGCATCAATTTCTTTAAACTGGTCAAGTTTTGACAAAAGAACAAAATCGTTGTATGTTGCCATAACAGCCGAAGGAGCAGAAACCACATCTCAACGTATATGGATACAATAAAGATACAAATTTTGCGCATCTGATTTTGTTTCTCTGGCGAAAAGGCAAATTCATTTCGAAAAAAATTCTTTTTAAACAGTATCTAGCTTTTGCCATATATCTCGCGTGATGTAAAGCTCCTGTAACTTGAAAAGAGACGTTACAGGTGACGTTGAGCACAACCTTTAAGTTCGTGCAAATTGGAAATGAACTCTATGCGCCCTTTAAGACCAAACGAGGTTTTAGGCAAGGCGATTCCCCTCCTGCAACTATTTAAATCTGATGCTGCAATAAAAGCTGCTAATCTGAATCGTAGCGGCGCCACATCCCTGCAGGGAAAGCTACTAGTTGGGAACTAGAATTCGACCAGTTTGCGTTTCAGCCCACTAGTTCACGTTCTATCCTTTTTCAATGTTAGCGACTGGTATTTTTAACATTGTGATGTCCTACGAGATGTCAATTGTCAGGTTATGCATCAGCATCTTCTTGTAGAAATACTTGTAGCATTATACCAGTTGATGAGATAGTCTGCCAACTCCTTTCCTTTTTGCTCGCGGCGCTCCAACTGTCGCAATGGCCGACAGAGCAAAGCACTCGCGTGGTAGGCCTGAGGTACCAGGTTCAAGCCCGGGCGCAGGGAAAATTTTTTTTTATTTTTTTTTTGATAATATTTCGTTTATTTGTATTTTTTATTTAGGGTTTTTTTGTTATTCTTAAATTTAATTAAAAAATAATAATTTTTTTATCTATTTTTTATGGAACAGTATTTGTATTTCTTCCCATATATTTGTTTCTTTTTTTGTAATGTAACTAGATTTTTAAGTTTGTTATTTATATTTAAATTGAAATAATTATTCCTACTTACATTGATCTTACTTTAAAAATCTTAACCACCCCAAGCGGCCTCGAACCTGCGATCCCAGAACCAGAACCAGTAGTCTTCACGTGACGCCACAGCCGACATTTGTAATAGAAGCAATTAATTGCGTTTTATTTTATTCTTTGGCAATTCAAAGGCAGCTGAACGCTTAAGTTCTTCGAAAATGTCGAACTGGTAGGCACATACTAGTTTATGAACTAGTATTTTTTCTAACTGGTTTGGGTTTTCACTGCAGGGATAGTATAGCAAAAGAACGATGCTGCCGGCTATGCAAATGATATCGACATCGTCGACCTGAAACTAAGGGACGCAATGGTCCGGATTCTTGAAAACTCTCGCATGAGGCCAAAAATCGAACATGCAAAAAATTAATTTTGACACTTGATACGTGTAAGGGATACCCTACAGATACCAGATGTGAATGACATTTCAATTAATTTTTTTCCAATACCCTAAGAAAAAGGCTCTTATGAGCAGTATATTTCGGCTTTGATGTTTTGTTATTATATTAGAGAAGCTTACGTGGTATTGCGGTAAATGGTAGTTTAATGATTTTGTACAGATTACCACATGTTACTAATGAATTTTAATTGGCAAAGTACATACATTAAGAAAATGATTTTTATTTTGAGGGGCTTGCTTCGGTGTGCATTTAATAAGTCTTTAAATCTTCGCATTTTCCCCTCGTTTTTTTATATACATATTTATCGTGAACTTTGATGGGGTGCATCTTTTTTTGCACAACTTTGCACACTAAATCTGTGCATTGAGGGTAAAAAGGGACTTATTTGAAGTATATGGACATAGGTTTTGTTTACATTTATTTGCCTTCCCATTCGCAAATTGTAAATTACGTGACCACTATAGTACGTCAAACATATGCAGAATAATGCGTTAACAATATTGAGAGCTATAATTTTTTTAAGTACTACTGAAGGGTATTCGATAATGCAGCTTAAATGTATTTACATAATTTTTATCTAAACCTTGGAGGACGTACAGTGGTCCAGAATTGTAAGAACACATAAGCGCATGTGGTCAAAAAGCAAGTTTGTAAAAACATAAATTTTCGTTCTTGTTACGTGCAAAGGATACCACAGAGGAACCGGAAGTGGAGTGACTTTTCCATAATTATTCCAGAACTCAAAAAATAGGCTAGGTAAAATAATATACTGTTGTTTAATTTTTTTTCGTAAAGAAAGAAAAGCTTTTGTAATACTGCAGTAAAATATCAATTCAATATTTTGTAAAACATAGTAGCGTGTTACCGGCGGATTTAATTTCCAAAAACATATTTTCCAAGGCGTATTTAACAAGGTGGTGTTGGCCGTATATAAGTAAAAAATTACACTAACAAATTATACGCTGATGTCCATATTGTCATTGGTATGAGTTACAACAAACAATTCATTCTGACGTAATGGCCTCCACGGCGAAAAACTCAGCTGTCGCCCCAACACCACCTTGTTTAATACACCTTGATATTTTCGGAAAAAATATTTATTCGAGTATTTAGCTGTTTATGTATACGGTTTCAATAACGCTATTTTCCCAATTTTTTGTATGTTTTTTTTTGCTGGAAATCTTTGGCAATATAATAGGTTTCACATTATTGAGAGCAATAATTTATTTTAATATGGATTCGATCTCTGCCGGTAATTATTTTATTCAGCTAAGTAAGAGCAACTATTAGAATATTTGTCGATAAAAAGTAGATTTGATACCACGCTCGAAATAATCTGACTACAAGAAGGAGCATCATTAAAAGTAGTAAATCAAGGTTTTTACCAGGGCTGCAAACCACTCCAAAAATCGGTGCGGTTCGGTTCAGTGTCTCGAACTACTCAGAAAAAACTTGTACCGGTACAAGAACCGGTTCAAGAGTATCTCTGAACTGTGGTTCGGTTCGGTTCAAATGGTTCAATTTTTTTATACTAACGGATACAGATATTGCAAAAAATATTACAAATCTATAATATGTAAATAAAAGGCTTTGTTGCCGAGATCAAATTCAAATATCTACATGGATAGTGGTGGTAAAATAAATAGGGGCGCGACATTTTGGCAAGTTTTCACTATTTTTCTTTTGTTTATTTAATGGTTATTTTTCTTTTTAACCATATAAATAACTCCAAGTTTTATAATTTGTGCAAAAATTATGTAAATGCTGCAAAGTTTCATCTAATTTTAAATTTTTTAATAATAATTTTCTAAACTTTAAGTTGATTTT
>NW_016158838.1:57243-82805 GCF_001687245.7 Rhagoletis zephyria | reverse complement strand
TTTTTTTGGAAGTAATACAATTAAAATTAACTAATTTAAAAAGAAATAGTCAAAACTTGTTAATATGTGGGGGTCTTATAATTATGTAACGCAGTGCACTATTAACTTGTTTGGCTTGTGTTTAGAGAAACTTTGAATTGTTAATTTATTTGTTATTTGTGCGTTAAAATAATCACAATTTTTTTTTTGTGTTTTCAATGTGGAGAATTTGTCCTCCTGGAATGTTAAAAAATTCTGGTCACCTTAATATTAGGGGCCAGTTTGTAATGCACGGCCGTGGTTTAAACTAAGTTTAAACGCCCGATCTGGCTGGTTTAAACTAAGATCAGCCAATCAAATGTAAGCCAGCTGTTCCATTTATACCCAGTTTACTTAATCTGAGAAACTGGCACTGAAAAACTGGCCCTAAGGGCCGTAAACTTATCTATTTTAAGTTAAAAAAACAGCCCTAACACTTTTACAGGATGTATGTATAAAAAAGTAAGGAACATTCAATACATATATGTATATATATCAGTCTTTCTTAGTTTAAAAATTCATCTCTTACATAAATGCAAAGAAAAAATAGATCAAATTAAGCATATACAACTTTTTCATGCCCAGTATGAATAAATTATCCAAAGGGCTAAAAAAAGGCTATGTATGTGGTAGCTAAATCTAGCCACCAAAGGGCTAAAACGGCAACACTGGTGCAGTGTCAATCGAAAAGAATTTACAATTTTGCCAAGTTTCAAGGTTTTAAAGTTTGTCGCCTCGAGGGAGTTGTTATATAGTGGCACAGGTTTGATTTTCGACCCTTCAAAAAGTTTTTATTAAGTATAATGTTCCAATTTTTAAATTCAAGTACTAAACAAATATTCAGTCTTATGAGTTTAATTTTCCCCGAACCGATTCACTTTTCGCTTTTGGTTTTCATGTACATATTTACTATGGGCGGAATACAAATTTTCGGGTGAATTTTTTTTCGGGCAAAACTCAGGATAAGGCAGATTATTAAAAATTATTAACCTTTCCGTTTTTTATTTACCTAAATCACCTAATTTACCCACCTAAATTATTTCTTAAAAATACATGACATCCGCATTGTTAGCTTTTAAACATCCGCATCCGCATTCGCATCCGCGGATGTCTAAAATTCCACATTCGCAACATCCCTAATATGTACTTATGTGCATTAGGGTGGCTCTTATTTAAATTTATCGGATTTTGTTAGGTCGCACCCCCTGGATTGGTAAATATGCATGAAAACATGTGCTATCCAAAATTTTAGGTCAATCGGAGAAAATTTAGGCGTGCCGACCGAGTTGAATGAAATCTCTTATATTAGTTGTTAATATTTTTAATAGTATTTATTTAAAAACAAACCAATAGTGATACAAATTGTAAGTTGTTACAAAGCATATATTTTTAATTGAAATATAATTTCGTATTAAGTTAAGAATAAATTTTTGCGAGTTTATGCCACTACAAGATGTATCATTTGCTTATTTATGTTACAATGGGATTAATTTTTTCTTTGAGCAGTTAGGATAACGACGGCGGCAGTATCTTACAATTTTCCAAACTTATTCTTCTTGTTCCTCATTTTTTGTAAACAGTTGGTTGTAATCTTCCATCAATTTGACCCCTATTTCGGCTGCATCATTTACAACTTCTATGCCTGTTACAATTTTGAGAACTTTCAAAAAACTTTCATCATGAGGCCACGATAATGGATTCACTGGTACATTTGAATCGAAAAATGCGAAAGCAATGGACTCAGGTACCACAAATGATTTTGAAACATTTGTAAAGCGACTCTGCATCAATTTCTTTAAACTGGTCAAGTTTTGACAAAAGAACAAAATCGTTGTATGTTGCTATAACAGCCGAAGGAGCAGAAACCACATCTCAACGTATATGGATACAATAAAGATACAAATTTTGCGCATCTGATTTTGTTTCTCTGGCGAAAAGGCAAATTCATTTCGAAAAAAATTATTTTTAAACAGTATCTAGCTTTTGCCATATATCTCGCGTGATGTAAAGCTCCTGTAACTTGAAAAGAGACGTTACAGGTGACGTTGAGCACAACCTTTAAGTTCGTGCAAATTGGAAATGAACTCTATGCGCCCTTTAAGACCAAACGAGGTTTTAGGCAAGGCGATTCCCCTCCTGCAACTATTTAAATCTGATGCTGCAATAAAAGCTGCTAATCTGAATCGTAGCGGCGCCATATCCCTGCAGGGAAAGCTACTAGTTGGGAACTAGAATTCGACCAGTTTGCGTTTCAGCCCAACTAGTTCACGTTCTATCCTTTTTCAATGTTAGCGACTGGTATTTTTAACATTGTGATGTCCTACGAGATGTCAATTGTCAGGTTATGCATCAGCATCTTCTTGTAGAAATACTTGTAGCATTATACCAGTTGATGAGATAGTCTGCCAACTCCTTTCCTTTTTGCTCGCGGCGCTCCAACTGTCGCAATGGCCGACAGAGCAAAGCACTCGCGTGGTAGGCCTGAGGTACCAGGTTCAAGCCCGGGCGCAGGGAAATTTTTTTTAAATTTTTTTTTGATAATATTTCGTTTATTTGTATTTTTTATTTAGGGTTTTTTTGTTATTCTTAAATTTAATTAAAAAAGAATATTTTTTTTATCTATTTTTTATGGAACAAGTATTTGTACCTCTTCCCATATATTTGTTTCTTTTTTTTGTAATGTAACTAGATTTTTAAGTTTGTTATTTATATTTAAATTGAAATAATTATTCCTACTTACATTGATCTTACTTTAAAAATCTTAACCACCTCCAAGCGGCCTCGAACCTGCGATCCCAGAACCAGAACCAGTAGTCTTCACGTGACGCCACAGCCGACATTTGTAAGAGAAGCAATTAATTGCGTTTTATTTTATTCTTTGGCAATTCAAAGGCAGCTGAACGCTTAAGTTCTTCGAAAATGTCGAACTGGTAGGCACATACTAGTTTATGAACTAGTATTTTTTCTAACTGGTTTGGGTTTTCACTGCAGGGATAGTATAGCAAAAGAACGATGCTGCCGGCTATGCAAATGATATCGACATCGTCGACCTGAAACTAAGGGACGCAATGGTCCGGATTCTTGAAAACTCTCGCATGAGGCCAAAAATCGAACATGCAAAAAATTAATTTTGACACTTAATACGTGTAAGGGATACCCTACAGATACCAGATGTGAATGACATTTCAATTAATTTTTTTCCAATACCCTAAGAAAAAGGCTCTTATGAGCAGTATATTTCGGCTTTGATGTTTTGTTATTATATTAGAGAAGCTTACGTGGTATTGCGGTAAATGGTAGTTTAATGATTTTGTACAGATTACCACATGTTACTAATGAATTTTAATTGGCAAAGTACATACATTAAGAAAATGATTTTTATTTTGAGGGGCTTGCTTCGGTGTGCATTTAATAAGTCTTTAAATCTTCGCATTTTCCCCTCGTTTTTTTATATACATATTTATCGTGAACTTTGATGGGGTGCATCTTTTTTTGCACAACTTTGCACACTAAATCTGTGCATTGAGGGTAAAAAGGGACTTATTTGAAGTATATGGACATAGGTTTTGTTTACATTTATTTGCCTTCCCATTCGCAAATTGTAAATTACGTGACCACTATAGTACGTCAAACATATGCAGAATAATGCGTTAACAATATTGAGAGCTATAATTTTTTTAAGTACTACTGAAGGGTATTCGATAATGCAGCTTAAATGTATTTACATAATTTTTATCTAAACCTTGGAGGACGTACAGTGGTCCAGAATTGTAAGAACACATAAGCGCATGTGGTCAAAAAGCAAGTTTGTAAAAACATAAATTTTCGTTCTTGTTACGTGCAAAGGATACCACAGAGGAACCGGAAGTGGAGTGACTTTTCCATAATTATTCCAGAACTCAAAAAATAGGCTAGGTAAAATAATATACTGTTGTTTAATTTTTTTTCGTAAAGAAAGAAAAGCTTTTGTAATACTGCAGTAAAATATCAATTCAATATTTTGTAAAACATAGTAGCGTGTTACCGGCGGATTTAATTTCCAAAAACATATTTTCGGAAAATATATTTATTCGAGTATTTAGCTGCTTGTTTCGATCGCTGTGTGATACGGTTTCAAAACGCTATTTTCCCAATTTTTTGTATGTTTTTTTTGCTGGAAATCTTTGGCAATATAATAGGTTTCACATTATTGAGAGCAATAATTTATTTTAACTCTTTAAAAGCTAGTGTTACATATATGTCACGCTCGAATTTCACAGACTAATAGTGTTGTTATGCAAATTTTTATTACATAACAAAGATTCAAGAGTGTTACATATATGTTTCAGCTCGTACAGACACCCCATTATAGAGGTCGAAACTTTTTATTATGGGTTTTTGTACATATCCTCACTTTTAGTATCCTCCAAAATTTGGTTCCTCTAAATTTTCCCTTTTGCTTTCGCGTTTAATGAGTTAATATGGATTCGATCTCTGCCGGTAATTATTTTATTCAGCTAAGTAAGAGCAACTATTAGAATATTTGTCGATAAAAAGTAGATTTGATACCACGCTCGAAATAATCTGACTACAAGAAGGAGCATCATTAAAAGTAGTAAATCAAGGTTTTTACCAGGGCTGCAAACCACTCCAAAAATCGGTGCGGTTCGGTTCAGTGTCTCGAACTACTCAGAAAAAACTTGTACCGGTACAAGAACCGGTTCAAGAGTATCTCTGAACTGTGGTTCGGTTCGGTTCAAATGGTTCAATTTTTTTATACTAACGGATACAGATATTGCAAAAAATATTACAAATCTATAATATGTAAATAAAAGGCTTTGTTGCCGAGATCAAATTCAAATATCTACATGGATAGTGGTGGTAAAATAAATAGGGGCGCGACATTTTAGCAAGTTTTCACTATTTTTCTTTTGTTTATTTAATGGTTATTTTTCTTTTTAACCATATAAATAACTCCAAGTTTTATAATTTGTGCAAAAATTATGTAAATGCTGCAAAGTTTCATCTAATTTTCAATTTTTTAATAATAATTTTTAAACTTTAAGTTGATTTTTGGCATTTTTCACGTATTTTCTTCCGTAAGTTATGTGGGATTTTTTTATGGAAGAAAATGCGTAATACCCTAAACAAAAACATTATTTAAAATCAACGCAATCAAGTGGAAATTAGATTAACTTCAAACCTGAGGGAGTTATTTATAAAATAGTTAAGATTTAATCAAATTTTCATGTACCGTTGTCTCGAAAATCGGAGCCAATCTGATAAAACGGGGGATGCCATTGAATTTAGAATTAAAAAATTAAACTTTTTGTTTTGAAAGTGTACCTGTTTTTAATATTTGCCCATATACATCTCTTTTTGATAGGCCTGATAATTTCTGAGAAATCAATTAACAAAAAAATAAAAAATTAAACAAAACAGTCGTTATTTTTTATTTTTCCCCTCTTAAAGCTTGTGGCGTTTTCTTTTCTACAAAATTTTTTTTTAGTATTTGTGCGTAAAGGGCACTGAGTAGGCAACATTTTTCGGTAGAAAAGAAAACGCCATTAAATTCTTTTAATTTTTCCATCATAAAACAAAAAATCTGAAGTTATTAATTAATTTCTCAGAAATTATCAGGCCTATCGAAAAGTGAGGTATCCACGGTTTATGGAGAACTTCATTGGCTTTCATTTACCGTACTTCGTATTACGATTGTTCAATTGGTTCGTAAGATATATGTGATTAAGTGGAACTACTTTTTTGAGCTGAATAACGGTAAATATCAAATATCTCGAAAACGTTTCCATAAAAAAAAATTAAGTCCATTTTCGGAATCACCGAGCACTTCTTCATAGGAATTGGATAGTGACGTTTGGAGCAAAAAACCAAACCAAAATTTGTGATCCAGTGTTATTTTCCATTATTTCTCATTTTGATAACACATACACATGTATGTGGAAATCAGAATTTAAGAATTTGGGGAGAGTTGAAATGTTATTATTTAATCTTTCCAAAAAAGATTATTAATGACAGCGTCGATAATTCGGAGAAGAGTGCAAGCTTCGAAGAGTGTTATACAGTTTTTAAAGACATCAATAACTATGTATATTGTAGAATTTAAAATTTTCATAGCGATTAATGTTCAAAAAGCTCAGTTATGCAAGACTTAGACTTGACTTGACTTGAAAATTGTATATCTGGCAAATGAGTAGCGCGGATATTTAGTTACCCAAAAAACAACTACACTTAGAAACTTGGAGAAGTCTAGATTTTTGATTTCTAAGTGCAAAGAGAGACGCGAAAGAATCATGCTGCCATTTAAACTTTTAATAAAATCCCTACAAATATGCCACGCAAATATAATTTTTTGTATAAATGTAATTCATCTGGCAATCGAAAAACAAACTTCCAAATAAATACAGAAAATAAAATAAAAAAATCGCAATTTGATGCGCGTAAATAAATTTATTTTACTGGTAATTTTGTTTCCATTTTGGTGTAAAAACCAATTAAACGTTTGCAAGTTCACGTGTACAAATACACGTGCTGGTATTCAAAAGAAAAGGAAAAGGTAATAGGTGACACGCTGAGTAATCGTTTCTAAGTTTCTAGGTAAGTCAAGTCAAGCCTAAAAGTGCAAACAGTCAACGACGTAGCGTAGACGTAGGTTGACGCAGACACGATCTATCTTATGGGATTCGTGTGTTAACGAAAACTCACCACCGCATGGCGGTGACGTTGCCGTTGCTTCTCTCTCTCTCTATCAACAGTAAATTTGATATGCTGCTACATACGTCAACCTACGTTTACGCTACGTCCTTGACTAACTGAGCTTTAAGTCTTGCATAACCCAGCTTTAAATATTTTCGAAAAATAATACCGCGACTTGGAGAGCAAAATGCATTTTGTAGCAGAATCTTTACCTATCTGTCAAGCAAAAAAAATTGTTTTATTCGACTCATAAATGGTGGGGAAAATGATTTCGAATTGAACGTGATTTGCCTACATATCTTGCATACATATGTATAACTTCATCTGTTTTTATTGATTTCAATAAGCAGCCCTATTGAGAATAAAGCCATCCTTTGAGGTAATGAAATTTCTTTGAATTTCTTTATATTTCTATATTCTTGTTATTTCCTGAAAAAAATATTTCTGAATATCATGGAATATACTACGTACATAAGAATATTAGAACCAAAAATTGCTTGAAAAATACCTGAGATAACGACGCTTACTTTAAACAAAATATATATCCTTAAACATTTTCACTTTTTTACATTTTTTTTTAAGTTAAATTAGCTCTTCCATATTTAAGTGCATTTCCGCTAACTCCAAAACTCGAGTTAACAAATCTATGTACAAATACATTTGCAGTGCGTTTATGTATATACTTTCAAGTTCATACTTATTTATGCTCATTTGGCGATCATGGACACACAATCTTTTGAACTTTTTTTTTTTACAGCCAAACTAAACAATTTTATTATACTTTGATTTTCGCCATAAACTTTAACTTCTTAAATATGCATGCCCGTAAATTGGAAATATTTTTTTTTTAATTCACCCACACAATTGCGTACGTAGCCAAATATAAAATGAACACTTTGACGCTTTTAAAAGTGAAAGGAACACTAACGATAAAATTTCACAACAGTTCTCTTCTGTTTACAAGAGGCACTGGATTGCTGTCTGCCTCCGGGAGCTCACACGTGCTACAAAAGGCATTAATCGACATCTAGAGGCCAGAGTAGTTAGCTGATGGAGTTTCTCTTGTTTGTTTACATTTATTTATGTACATATGTACATACATGTACGGGTGTACAAATATTCAGATCTACTTAGTTATTATATGATTGAGCAGAACAATACTTAATTGCGAGTAAAAGTTCGAGTGCGAGATCTATATCTTATAGGGGAAGAAACCTCACTCAACTTATCCTAACACAGAGAAATTATTTCATTGTATATATATATATGTAAGTAGTACATACCAGGGTTGTTGCGAATATTCGCATTCGCATTCGCAACTTCGGAACTTCCGCATTAATTTGAACATTCGCATTCGCTTTCGCATTCGCAATAATCAATGTGGAGCCTTTGCGAATGCGAATATTGTGCAAGTGCACCGATAAAACGTATATATGGCAAACAAAATGACAAATTGTAGCCAATATTTTTGCCTGTGGTCATGGGAGTATTTGTATAACAAAACAAGTCAAATGTCATATTTATCAACTTTGATAAAAATTTCTTTAAACATAGTATTTCTTAAGCTATGTATATAACCGCGCTATTAATGGGCAGTTATACAGGTTCCAACTTCTACTTGACCTTTGACGTGCGTCAAAGAGAACACAGTCTTTTTAACAAAAAAAAAAATTTGTTTGTGCTTTAAATACCTGCATTGGTTACTTTCTTTATTATGATTTTTTTGGACCAATCTTAAAAACACTACTAGACACAAAAGAAGAAAGTGTGCACTGTAATTCTTAATCAAATTTTCGTGATTTGCTTTTGATGTTACATATATTCGTTTCAATAATATCAAATGGTGCTTTTTGGGGGATTTATTTTTAGCAAAAATTTTAAAAAGAGTAATTTTGTTTACCTGTCGGGCAATATTTTTTTCATACGGATATACATTGAATCCTTGGCTAAAAACTTCTGTGGTAAAACTGTCCCTTATTTGCTATTTAAAGTCAAAGAGTAAGCTCCTTCAACAGGGATTTCCAGCAGAAATGATCAACGTCTGGCTATAAAGAGAATCGATGCCCAAATTATAAAAAACACGATAGGTCTGACCTTTAATAAGATAAGAATTACGTAACTCTCTGAAATTCAAATGCTTATAAAAAACAGGGAGCTTTAAAAAAATAACAATATTCTGATCCGATTCGGCTGGCAGCCACCACTTTAAAAACAGAATTTTGTTCAAAATTTTCATTCCTGGAAAATAATAATTTATCTTCCATATCCACCTATTTAGCCCTCTATAAGCACAAATTTTTCAAACCAGTCGCAAAAGGAAGTATTAAAAATGAATTACAAAAACTCAAATTGAAAAACGCTGATGACGTTACAGATTCCCCAAATTCTGAAACAGCCATAGGAAGGAGAATGAAGAATTCTTTTTAAAAAGCTTTAGAAAAACTTTACACATTTGGTTTGGCTTGTAAGCGCTGTGTAAACAACGATCTCTCCATTATGCTAGATTTCTAAAAATACTAATTGCTTCTTAAAAATATTTGACATCCGCGTTAGATATTCGCTTCCGCATTCGCATCCGCGGATGTCTAAAATTCCACATTCGCAACATCCCCAGTACATACATACATACATACATATATTCCTAAATATAAATGTTCATATGTGCCTTAATATCTGTGTGAACATTAGGGTGGTACAAAGAAAGTAAAAACGGAATTGTAATGCTCTCAACCCTATGATTGTTCTATCAGTGTGACCACTTTGTGAGTAGTTCCTCAAAACGTGAGGGAATTCGGATGCGCTTGCGTATTTTTTGAGGAGTTTTCTCTCGATATATGTATTTGCAGATAACAAATGCAACCATGTTTTACATAACAGAGTTGTTAAATAGCTCTGCAAATTTTTGAACAAAAAGCTTTACGAAGTTTTATAAAGAGAGAAATATACCACACAAGCGGCTTGTCAAACATTCTTCAAACCTACTTTTCCCATTTCGCCATACACCATGCAAACATGACTCGTTCAAGCAAAGAGTTTTACTTTTCTTTCGGTTCACAATGTAAAAGAATTTGGGTTTGTTCGATTTTTCTCTCTTGCGTCCTCATTCGGTGAAAATTCCGTGGCGAATGAGGCGATTTTACCATACACAACGTAAGTGGTTTGATCAAACGTCAACATGGCGGCCAGAAAATCAAAATATTTTGAGTTTTGTTCACATTTCCCTTAAACGGCTTGTCAAACCTACACAACATAAATAGCTTTAAATCTGCATTTGCTGCTAAATATTCAAAATACTATCGATAATTTTTTTATTCCATCGTTATATTTTCAACTTATTTTGAACTTGCAAATCTTGATAACGAATGGAGAGGGCAAGCATTGTCCGATCATAAGAATATTTATCCAGAAAATTATAGGAAACAAGTTTTAATTAAAAGATTCTTCAGGTTTATATAAATTTCCCAATTAAAAACAATATTTATCTGCATTACTGATATAGCCTTTCTCTAATTCTTCAGTAGAACGTATATTAAGTAGTTTAAAAATGTGTAGAACTGACAGCAATATTACATATATACAAAGCAAGGCATACAAAATAACGGTGATACTTTGTTTGAGCCACAAGAACAAATGTACCAATTGAATTGGAGAACGTAATTAATTTTTGTACTAAGTACCTGTAAATAGTATGTAGTACACAGTACTCATATCTGTAATAAGAAAATTTTGAGTAATTATTTCGGATTTTGAGGATTTTTCATTTGTTTTTGAGGAATTTGGAAATTTTTTGTGGCAACACTGTGTTCTATATCAACCAAATATATACCCTTGTCTTTTTGAATCACAAAATATTGAGGTCGCTCAAATGGCTAAAAATTTTGGATGTATTTTATGTGGGTATTATTCTTTGAAGTCTCCTGAAGAGTAAGAAAGTTTGTCTATTGAAAAATATTGAGTTTCAAGGATTCTACACCATTTCTAGGAAAGAGTTTTTTCCCCATATAGAATACATGGAAATCTGTGAGCCCTTTGAGAGACCTCTAAATATTTTGTGATTTAAAAAAATAGGGGACATTTTTTTCGATTTAGAAGGGGTGAGAACCTTAAAATTCCAACTTCACTTTTCTCAAATGAATTTTTTTGGATCACCCTACATGAACATAACTACATATGCACTTATTGTATACTCTTGATAAAACAGAGTAATGAACGAATATGTATTTTTTGAAATTAGTGGACTTCTTTAGGGGTTTCATTTATGAAATCGTGTTGTGTTATAAATTTCAGTACATATATATGTAAGTACATATTTACCATGCATACAGTGTGGCATACGTACTTGTGGAAATATGTAAGCCTGTTTGTAAATATTCAAAGAACATACCTCTCATTTAATTTAGTATTCTTCTGACGCTTAATATGTCGCCGATTGAAACTGTTCGTACACGAATTGGACGTAGATGTTGGCTTTATTAGAACGGAATTCTGCAGGGATGTGGACGCCTTTGCCGTTACTGAGCCCACGCCTGCGCTGGCTACTGTAGATGTTGACTCGCAAGCGGCTTCGGTAGCTGAATGTGATCCGCTGTTGCCGTTGTTGTTGTTGGAAGAATGCGTATAATCAGTGGGAGCACTTAGCTGTCGATTGAACGCCGCCTTCCGTCGACGACTAATGTCTGTCAGGCAATACTTATTCAAGTGTCCATTGCTCGATAGCGAACTCTTGGGCGGTGTGGCATATGGATGTATACCCGCTGCTGCCACGTGCAGCTTGTTGCACGAATTCGTGCTTACGCTTAGCTTATTGCCGTTGTTGTTCAGATTGCAGCTTTTATTGTTGTTGGAGGTGACCTTTGGATTCCTATGTGTCGATGCTGTCGGCGTGAATGTTGCGCCCCGATCTTTCGAATCGCGCTTTATTGAGGACTGACGTCGATATGTGGGATGTGTTCGCACCGCTCCGTTTACGAGGCACTGTTGCTGTTGTGTGTTCGTGCTTGACGCTGCAACTCCGTGTTGCTGATCTCGTTGAAATTGTTGCTCTTGTTGATGTCTGCCAGATATAACTGGAGGCGAACTCAATGGTCGCGTATTCACTCCACTTGCAGTCGTTTCTAATTGCCCAGCCTGCTGTTGTTGTGTGTGCTGAACCTGTTGCTGTTGCTGTGAGTTTTTCTTCTCGACTAGATATAAACTGAGGTATTTGTCACCAGGATGCAGAGAATTGTCGGAAACCGCATTCGACTTTGCTATTAACTGTCCTTTCTTTTTACCCGCTCGATTTTTCAGCGACAAGTTGCGAAGTTTCTTCGATTGCTCCTTGACCTTATTGGATCTGAGAAATGAAGGACTATTGGCGAGACACTTGAAAATGTATGTTTTATTGACAAGCTTTTGTTTATCAACCTGCGGTGCGTACTGATCAAAATCACTTTTTAAATTCGAAAAATATTCCGCTTGCTGTTTCGCGTAGATATTGCAATCGCTGTAATGTGGTTTCAGGTGCGAGCGGTATGTGCCTGTTGTGTCGTTGATACCTGTGTAACCGTCACCGCCACTATCACCGCCTATAGTGTTATAACGAGTTATTGGATCGGAATTGCTAAAATTGTGAACGACTATGTGCTTGAAGTCCTCATTGAAGTCGTTGCCATAACTTGTGCTATTGCTATTGATCGCTGTGTGACGGTTTAAGTCTTTATATGCATCACATATGGTGGATGGGCCGCCGTTTCTTTCTCTTTCTTCGTCCGCGTCTCCACCACCGGTGCCTCCACCCCCACTTCTCCCTGCGTAGATGTTACTCTGATTACTGTAGTTACTGTTGGTGCAACTGATCGGACTATTTGGCACTCGCGTCGAATTGGCAGTACAATCCAGTTGGTGCTGCTGGTGTTGATTATGGCGCTCTCTTGCGGTTAAGGTCAGACTATGAAGTTGCCCGCTACAGCTGCTGTCGTATGAATGTTGTTTGGAAACGGTGCTAAGCCGACTCGACAGATGCTCACTTTGCAGAGAGCGCTGGTCATCACCGCCACGACTGATGCTGCTACTTATGCAACCAGCACTGTGCCCTGTATGACCAGCACCCAAATAAGCAACGTTGTATTCGATGTAATCCTGGTTTTGACTATCGATTAATGACTCACTGTCGGGGTCTCCAGGACTGTGACCCGACCGCTTTATTAATGCCTTGCTCGCAACGGCCGATGCTGCAAATTTGAGTGATTCACAACTGCAGGAAATGAATTTGTGTAATGTGCTGGTGTTGGAGTTGGTGTGTTTTGTGGTATTAGAGTTGGGGTAGTTGAGGGACGACGACGATGGTGCGGCAATGCCACTTCTACTTGTAGTAGCGCTCTGTTGTTCCGATGCGTTCGAAACACCGATATTATTGCAGGTATTGTGCGCGCCCGTAAGGTTGATCAGAGACTGTCGCAATAAATGCGGATGTGAATGTTGTTGCTGTCGATGATACGGTTGCTGTTGTTGATGTAGACGCTGCTGATGTTGTTGATACGCAGTCTGTTGCTGTTGTTGATCGCTGCTCAAGTTTTCTCTGCTATCACTGGAAAAGATGTAGAAAAGGAAAATGAGAATAGTGCAAAAACAAGCCCTCAATTAATTTACTGTTATTGTTACATACAAAGATAATGTGCATGTATGTATGCATGTACATACATATGTATCTTGGAAAATAATTCGTACGCACTTACATCCCAGTAAAAATTTTATTCATACGACACCGCTGTTGGTGGCATGAGCTTCCGAGTAGAAATCGGTTGTATGCATTCATGAAGTATGCATGCTTTATGAGTGAATTAGTGTGAACAATTCACGCGTTGTTATGAGTTTCCACAAATAAATTCAAATTCTAGCGAACTACAAGCGAACGTACGTTGTTGTTGTTTTAAGTACATTTCTTGATAAATTTGAAGTGGAATTTTTGTAATATTTTCAGTCTTGTAAAAAATTTAGTAAACGGACGTGTTGGGCGATAATACTTTCAGCACTAACGGGCTTTTACAAGATATGCATTTGCATATGTAAATGCTACTCTTTTGTATGTCCCCGTAAGTACCATATAATAAAATGTATCAGAAAAGTAGCATTTACATATGGGGATACATATCTTGTAAGAATGCTTTAATACTGTTCCATTAATGCATTTTTGTATGTTTGAAACATTAATAAAGCCATATGCGTACAGCAGTAGTACAAGTGTATGGTTAAAGTACGTATACGCCCTGAGAAACCACACGTGTTAAACGGAAATGAAGTTTCATTTATACTGGCATGTATCACAGCAGCAAGCTCATGCCACCAACAGCGATGTCGTATGCATAAAATTTCTACTGGGTACGTATGAGTGTTCGGTAGCAGAGGTATTTATAAAATTCCTGTTAATATAATAATATAAATATGTACATACATACACATGAGCGAGTACATTAACAATATGAATATACATATCGCCGTTTAAAGTGCAAAACCGCGTATCAGCAAAATGCAAAACCGCGTATGCGAACTTGTAGAAATTATTTTCTATTTTCATATTTCAAAATGGTTCCCTTTTTTATAAAGCAATCGCATTTCTGGCAAGTATATTTCAGGACGAATGGATTAGGATTGAGCCAAGAGCTTGTGTGAGCAAACCCAATTTTTGGCAGCCAATTTCCGTTACGCGGTTTTGCAGAATGACGATACGCGGTTTTGTACTTTAAACGACGATATGTATGTACATACATACATATCTACATAGTTGTGTATAATAAAAGTGGAAATCAAAGCATTGGCAATCTACATTCAAAGCAATTATCCAGAATAAGCTATGAATAAAATAGACTATGGTGAATAGAATTTAAAAGCGTTTGTATTCGTAATAGGTTTGTGGGCTGCATCTACTGGATATAGATACAATATAATGCAAGTACATACATATGTATGTTTGGGTATTTGTAGTGAATGTATAGTATGCGGTCGCTACAACGGTGGAATTGTGCAAAAATAAGATCAGTTTTTTTTTCAATTGTGTGCTGATTGGAGAAGCAGCGGAGAGGAATTGCTAAACTGCATAGAATGTATTTGTTGCAAGCTTGACGCCGGGTGAGCGCATCTAAAGGTCTGAATATGCATACTTCGCATAACTTCGCACAACTTCTGAAACGTAACACAACTTTACCAAACTTAAGGCTGATTATGCGTCGCATGCAACCAAATTTATCAGTACTACCAACCTTATGCATCGACGCAATAGGGTTATTCACGGCGTGTGAATAAAACAGCCGATTTTTGGTTTCTTTAGGTAAATGGATTTGTTTACCGAAAAATTCATTCAAGTGGCTATTAAGTCGTTTAAATGGGGTATATTTGTAGTCCAAATTAAGGCGGCACTAAAGTTCTTTGCAGTTTGACATAATTTTCAATGGAATATCTGTCGAAATATGTAAACAAAATATGTAAGTTTTCTTAAAGAAATACGTAATTAACTACATATATTAAAAGATATATTTACTAGAAAGATCATAAAAATACTTTTGATTTGATATATAATTTTTTTATAGCTAGGTTTAAGGACAACTGCCAATTGTAAAATAAAATAACTGTATTGCATATATACATATGTATGTAATACTTTTATATTGGCAGTATCTACAAATGCAGTCAGCAAACATTACAGTGTAGATGTATAAAAAAGGAAAAAGGAAACCGAGTAATCGTATATAAAATATTATACTTGAATTCAAAACAAATTGCAGTGGCGGAACGTTAAAAGAAAATTACAGCGAAATTTTAGTTTACATTTAATTTCACGAATTTTATAATAAATGAAATTATAGAAATGGCGCACTGACGCTTTTTGTGTGACAAAGGAAGATATTAATTAAATAAAATGGCTTTACACGCGTATTTTGCTACGCAGATAATTTCCAGAAATTTTAACTAAAAAGCTTGTAATTCTAATGAAACTTTGTTAATTTTTTTAATTTTTGCACAACGTTTGGAATTCGGATTTTTATAGTTTTTGTTAGATAATGAGCTGTATTTTTATAAAAAACTAAGCGAAAAAACTCAAATAAACATTGCGAATATTATATAAAAATCACTACAAATCAATATAGTTTTTTATTCCTCTTTAACTGAATAGTGAGTAAATTTTTACTCAGTCAAAATGGAGATACATATATGTTTGAGTTAAACATTCTGAAATAATAAATTGCTGATAATTTTAAAAATTTTCAAGTCGGCTGTTTAATTTCCAGGTAGCTTTAAAATAAAATTTTAATACTTCATCATAAAGTTTCAGTTTGTATAAGTAAACATCGTTATCAAAGGGGCATAACCACTCCAGAGTAAACAATCCCCTTCAAATTTATTTTCAAGCGCTACTGAGGATACGTCAAATTTGCTTGAATGTATTTGTTACATATATTCACAGATACTAATACATGGAAAATCTGCGCATGCACATTTGGCTCAAAACTGCCCGGCAAACCAAAGTTCCCGAAATCTTAACGAAATGTTTAGGAGTATCTCATTTCTGTAACGATTTTTTACGAATCTTCAAAGAAAATTATATGAAGTGATTGACACGAACTCGTAAAGAAATTTCTGTACGAAAAATAAAGAAAATTCTGAAAAACTTCTGCAATAAACTCTCCACATAGCAGCCTTATTTATATTTCTTTACCGATTTTCTTCCGAAATTTCGTAAAAGAATCGAAGTGTGCACAGTTCATTTCATTTTAGAAAATTAGAGATCGTAACGAATTCCTTAAAATTTCTCTACAATTCAAAATACTCTGAAAAAATGGTTTGCAGGGTATCTTCTTTTATGTAATGAAATAAGAAAATATGATTTTATATGACTAAAGAAAAAAAGCGCTGCAGGTGAAAATTTAGAAGAACATATCGCGCTTTCTTTATCGCGCTATTTTTTATTCCAAGCTAGCCAATGCCCGCTTACTTCGCGGTGCCTAATAAGAACTTTTGCGATTGATATACCTACGATGATCTTTCCTTGTTAATTCGCCACTTTTACAATTCGTGGTAATATTTATGAACTGATTTCTAGGTAGATGCAAGATCGCATGACAAACTTAACCCCATCCTTCATTTAGACATCTGAAAACTAAATTCGTATAGCTTAAACATAGGCTGCAGCGCCAACCATTGGGTCCATTTTCTGAAACACCACTTTTTTTAGATTGGGGCTTACACATATGTTAGTGTTTGGCCGAGCCTCTCCTCCGACTTGTGGCGTGCTCCTTGATGTTGTCACACAAAGAGGAGGGATCTACAGTTTTACGCCGACTCCGAACGGCGATTGTATTTTTATGAGAAGTTGTTTTTCATGGCAGAAAAACACTCGGAAGTTTGCCATTGCCTGCCGAGGGACGACCGCTGTTAAGAAAATACTTTTTTTTCTATATTTTTTTTGCGGTGTTGCATTGACCAGGGTTTGAACCCAGGTGCTGCGGAGTGGAAGCGCGCACTGCTTACCACTACACCACAGCGGCCGACATGCAAAACCATTGCTTACCATAAAATAAATACGTGTTATGAATTTCAACCTCTACAGGTATCATACAGGTACATAGCTCACATTTAAAATTTGAACGATATCGGTTAATAAATATGATTTTTATAAATAGCTCTACTCCAGCTCCACCTAGCGAGTTTTCTAGAAGCATGTAATAGGACTATATATGTAAGGTATATCTAACCTCCGACAATTTGACGGAACTCTATACAGTGGGTTTTAAGTTTAGTCCGAACACCGAAAACGGCTCTCATGGTTCCCAAGCGAATGAAACTTGCTCGTTTATGTAAATGTACATATATCGATGCAATCTTTCCAATAATTACCACTTTTCGCCATAACTACGGTATTGATAACATATGTAGCTGTGTCAAATTTCAGAAAGTTAACGTGAGCGGTTCCAGAGATAAGCTATATGAGAAGTTCATAAGTGCTAAGTTTCAGTTCCTCAGCGTAATTGGTTTTAGCGATTGTTTTTTTTACGTTTTAGTCTGTACAAGAATTTTAGGGATATCCCGCGCAACATACCGAGTAAATTTTTGGTCGGAATATTTATTTTCAAGGTGCTGGCATATGTTCCAAATATGAACCAAATCAGTGTAGCCATTTAGTTGTTTAGTGAAATACATTGTACAGAGAACTGTATGAAATTGTAAACCGTGGCGTCTCAGATTTCTTAATTTTTTGGCAGCAGCAACAAAAAGTTTTATTTTTTTTTTAGCGAAAAACCTTCCACACAGAAGTTCCAAAAAAGTGCGATTGGTTATGCTTGAACATCAGTAAAATTAATGTCAGTAAAATTAAGTTTGTGGTTATATCANAGAGATCGTAACGAATTCCTTAAAATTTCTCTACAATTCAAAATACTCTGAAAAAATGGTTTGCAGGGTATCTTCTTTTATGTAATGAAATAAGAAAATATGATTTTATATGACTAAAGAAAAAAAGCGCTGCAGGTGAAAATTTAGAAGAACATATCGCGCTTTCTTTATCGCGCTATTTTTTATTCCAAGCTAGCCAATGCCCGCTTACTTCGCGGTGCCTAATAAGAACTTTTGCGATTGATATACCTACGATGATCTTTCCTTGTTAATTCGCCACTTTTACAATTCGTGGTAATATTTATGAACTGATTTCTAGGTAGATGCAAGATCGCATGACAAACTTAACCCCATCCTTCATTTAGACATCTGAAAACTAAATTCGTATAGCTTAAACATAGGCTGCAGCGCCAACCATTGGGTCCATTTTCTGAAACACCACTTTTTTTAGATTGGGGCTTACACATATGTTAGTGTTTGGCCGAGCCTCTCCTCCGACTTGTGGCGTGCTCCTTGATGTTGTCACACAAAGAGGAGGGATCTACAGTTTTACGCCGACTCCGAACGGCGATTGTATTTTTATGAGAAGTTGTTTTTCATGGCAGAAAAACACTCGGAAGTTTGCCATTGCCTGCCGAGGGACGACCGCTGTTAAGAAAATACTTTTTTTTCTATATTTTTTTTGCGGTGTTGCATTGACCAGGGTTTGAACCCAGGTGCTGCGGAGTGGAAGCGCGCACTGCTTACCACTACACCACAGCGGCCGACATGCAAAACCATTGCTTACCATAAAATAAATACGTGTTATGAATTTCAACCTCTACAGGTATCATACAGGTACATAGCTCACATTTAAAATTTGAACGATATCGGTTAATAAATATGATTTTTATAAATAGCTCTACTCCAGCTCCACCTAGCGAGTTTTCTAGAAGCATGTAATAGGACTATATATGTAAGGTATATCTAACCTCCGACAATTTGACGGAACTCTATACAGTGGGTTTTAAGTTTAGTCCGAACACCGAAAACGGCTCTCATGGTTCCCAAGCGAATGAAACTTGCTCGTTTATGTAAATGTACATATATCGATGCAATCTTTCCAATAATTACCACTTTTCGCCATAACTACGGTATTGATAACATATGTAGCTGTGTCAAATTTCAGAAAGTTAACGTGAGCGGTTCCAGAGATAAGCTATATGAGAAGTTCATAAGTGCTAAGTTTCAGTTCCTCAGCGTAATTGGTTTTAGCGATTGTTTTTTTTACGTTTTAGTCTGTACAAGAATTTTAGGGATATCCCGCGCAACATACCGAGTAAATTTTTGGTCGGAATATTTATTTTCAAGGTGCTGGCATATGTTCCAAATATGAACCAAATCAGTGTAGCCATTTAGTTGTTTAGTGAAATACATTGTACAGAGAACTGTATGAAATTGTAAACCGTGGCGTCTCAGATTTCTTAATTTTTTGGCAGCAGCAACAAAAAGTTTTATTTTTTTTTTAGCGAAAAACCTTCCACACAGAAGTTCCAAAAAAGTGCGATTGGTTATGCTTGAACATCAGTAAAATTAATGTCAGTAAAATTAAGTTTGTGGTTATATCAAACAAATTTTGAGGCCAGTCAGTTGCTAACTCTTAATAAAAACAGCGACGTACAGGAAAGAGTTAATACATTCAAATACCTAGGAATAATTATCGACGATAAACTAAAACAAAAAAAAGGATTCTATATTTCCAATTAGAGCTCTAGCAATATGTACATGGGTGAAAACTGCATTTAATTCCATACATTAGCTTTTGTGTGATGCGCTTCCAAATATACAGACAAATAGACCAAAATTATAAAAATTTTAGATTTGGCTTCTGGTGATATAATAAACCCCCTATTAATTTTTCTTTAACATCTAATATGTACAGATATCGGCCTGTTGCAATTTTGTTATTCTCAAATATTTTCGTTTGATACCCATATGGCAACATTTAGGTTATCTTATCAATTTAACTGAATTAAAGTTTTCAAATAGATGGCAACCCACTTCAAAAATATTTTCAGAAGTAAGCTTCCTAATCCTGGTTAGTTTAATGTCCGTATTGTAATATTTCATTTATTTTACAAATATAAATGAATACAATTGTTCAAGCAGTTGGCAAATTCCCTTAAAATATTTTCGGCATTAAAATTCCCTAGCCTCTTTAGTTTGAGGTCAATATTGCAAAATTTTAATTTATGTTACCAGTTAAATTAAATTAAAGTTTGGAAAAAGGTGGCAACCTTCCACAAAAATATTTTCAGCTGTAAGATTTTGTAAACCTCTTTCTTTTGATAGCCATATTGCAATATTTACAGCCATATTACAATATTTACAATCGTATCAATTGACCTAAAGTGAAATTTTAAACGCAGTTTGCAAGTCTCTAATTATTTTCTTCTATATTGTAAGCCAGACCTCTAGCGATACATCGGTGGAAACTGCATTCAATTCCATGTATTCGTTTTCCAGCGATGCGCATACAAATATACAGACAGAGAGTCAAAAATTCCAAAAATTGTTTATTTGGCTTCTGTAGCTCTAATAAAAACCCACCATATTAATTTTTCTTTAATATCTATAAGGTACAGACATCGGGCTGTTACAATTTTATTATAAGTATACATATGTAGATATAGATTTTATTTATTTTATCAGTTTAATACAATAACATTTTTCAAAGAGGTGGCAACCCTCCTCAAAACTATTTTCGGCAGTAGAATTTTCTAAACCTCTTCAGTTTGATACCCATATTGCAATATTCAGTTTATCATATAAATTGAATTAAATTAAAATTTTCAAACAGGTGGAAACTCTAAAAAAGAATATTTTTGGCTGTAAGCAGTGTTGCCGCGAATCATTTTTAGTGGTAGCCAAATTCCTAAAAAAGAGCTAAAAAAATTGTGGCTAAATTGTAGCTAAAATTTTTTGCTTACATATACATATAAAAGCATAAACGCAAACATTTTCAATAAGTAATGGTATATGAACTCTGGACAAAAGCTAATATTTTATCCAA
Source organism: Rhagoletis zephyria (assembly GCF_001687245.7). Taxonomy (NCBI): domain Eukaryota; kingdom Metazoa; phylum Arthropoda; class Insecta; order Diptera; family Tephritidae; genus Rhagoletis; species Rhagoletis zephyria. The sequence continues at coordinate 61,678 of NW_016158838.1, read as the reverse complement.
CCAAAAACCTTTTTGTTTTTGTTGTTAACTGGAACAGGAGAATACATTTTCTTCAAAATTGCTACTTTTTCTGCATTTTGCACTAAATAATTTAATATAATAAAATAAAAATTCATAAATCACGCTCAAATGCAAAAAGTTTAAAATAAAAATTAATGAAATTAAGTGAAAAATGAAGGCTCCAGTGAATTACGAACACTAAATTCCAGTTTTGAACCACTGTGCAGCAGGGGGATTATTGTCCTCTATCAGTGGAACTGGAAACTCAGCGTGCAACACGATCCTGTGCACAACTTTCCCTGTGCCTTATCGATTGCACAAAGATTGCCCATTAAATAGAAACCCTTAAGTGGGGTGCGAAACAAACTCGCGAAGGTTTTGATTATATTTTATAAGGGACATTTTTATTTTCCATATTCTGCGTTAAAAATTTACCTCTGAAAAATGCAGAGCCGATTTAAAGGACAGTTTAANAAGATTGCCCATTAAATAGAAACCCTTAAGTGGGGTGCGAAACAAACTCGCGAAGGTTTTGATTATATTTTATAAGGGACATTTTTATTTTCCATATTCTGCGTTAAAAATTTACCTCTGAAAAATGCAGAGCCGATTTAAAGGACAGTTTAAGAAATAAAGGACAAAAGGCGTCTTTTATTTTGAAAAAAATTATAAAGGACAGAGGGTTAAAATAAAGGACTGCCCTTTAAAATGGATGGTCACCGTACATATAGTGCAAGAAATTACCGCCAAAATTTTTTATACTTACAAAATTGAGTTAATTTCGCCACTCACAACACCAGCATGCTGGTACAATCATAAAATTTTCAAATAGTTTTTGAAGTCGCAGCAGCAGCTGGTACAATCACATCACAAGAACATACACGGTCAATCGACTTGATGGGCCATTTAACAAATTAAGCATATTAAGGGCCGTAAACTTATCTATCTTAAACTATACTAAAATCGTTAATAGATAAGTTAACAGCCCTAATACTTTTACAGTATGTATATATAAAAACGTAAGGAACATACAATGCACATATGTATATGTATCAGTCTTTCTTAGTTTAAATTAAGCAAATATACAACTTTTTAATGTCATATGAATAAATTCACCAAAGGGTTAAAAAAAGGGCTAGGGGCAATTTTAAATTATGTGGTAGCTAAATCTAGCCACCAAAGGACTAAAACGGCAACACTGGCTGTAAGCCTTCTTAAGCCCTTAAGCCTTAAGCTTTCTTGTGACGCCCATATTACAATATTCACTTTTTCTTATCTTTTTTCTTCTAGACCTCTAGCAATACATCGTTGAAAACTAAAACTAAACTAAAAATTGTTGATTTGGCTTCTGGTGCTCTAATAAAGACCCACCACATTAATTTTTCTTTAATATCTATAATTCATTTTATATTAAAATATCGTTTTATATGAAATAAATGAATAAATATAATATAAATACAGCATATATTTAATACTTCTATTACTACGTTTATACGCACAGAATAATCGACTTAATTGAAAGCGCATTGACACCGTACACATTTCGCTCTAGTGTTTATACTTACGGCTTTATATCGGCATCAAAGTAACCGTCTTCAAAAGCAAACAAAATTAGCTGTTTTCATTTGACATTTTATAAGTTAACATAATGGAAAGTGATAAAAATCTAGTTTTATTCGGCATTATAAAATCGTGGCAAAGAAAAAGAACGATTATTATTAATCAGCTTTTAAATACTGGCGCGATTATTTGGAATTTGAGCGGAACAGCTGATCTCCAATTCGCTTTGACTGAGAGCGGTGTTTATACACTCTTTCTAACTTTCTGGAGAAATAAACTACCGATTTGAAATGGAGTGTGAGCCAAAAGACTTCCCTCTTTCAAAGCGAATTGAAATTCAGTTTATACATATGTTTTGAATCGCGGCGAAATGAATTAAAGCGACTTATGCATGCGTATAAACGTAGTATATATTGGCAGTAACCTATCTGTGCAATGTGTTTGGATTCAGCTTTAAAGTTTAAACTGGCTCGCTGTCGTTTGCCACAGACGGTGAGCGGCTCATATGTGATTTTGTCGTGGTAGCGCAAAGATGATTAGCAAAGACGCGGATAATGCAATTGCAATGCTTTTAACTTAGCTTTTTTATGTATGTGTTACTTAAATTTATTTATATTTTACTTGTATGTATGTACATACATATACTTATAGTAATTTAGCCTCGTTTATCAAAAATTCAATTAACGAACATGGCTTGGATGCATTTATCCGCCGATATACCCACTTCATGCATCAACACAAAATGAGGTTGTTGTTTTTGTTTCCAATGCGATGCTCGCAAACCACGCTACAAACGACGAGCATGCTCGCTGAAAATCAAAATTTTTACATTCTTTGCGAGCATGCTCGTGAACCGCCCTACAAACGACGAACATGCACCGCAAGCCAAACATGTTCGTCGTATGTAGCCACTGTTAGTGATTTATTACAAATCATATATTTAATTAAATGTGTTTTTGTGTTCTTTCTTATCTTGTGCATATCTTTTAATATAGTTAATTACGTATTTTTTTAAGAAAAACCTAAAGTTTTATTTCAAAAAGTTTACATAATTTCTGTACATATATATAATATATACATACATATCAAATACGGGCCCTATTCTTTACTTGTTCCCAAAATTACATGGATAAAGTCGTGAATTCCCCTAATATGCTTTCCACGCATCTCTGTAAAAATATTTCTTCTTTTGGTACCACTGCAATTGAAATGTGACGTAACAAAGTGTGAGGCAAAATCTTAACTCAACAGAGGGTGAATTCCCGTTCTGCGTTATCGTGAAGTGATAAAAATAACACCTTTACACCGCATTTATTTCTGTGTTAATTTTATACTTTTCACTTCACTTAACGATAACGCAGAACAGGAATTGACCCTCAGATCGCTAATTTTTTACAAGTTCTGCTAATTTCTGGATAATGGAATACATACAAAATGCATTCAACAGATTTTCACCTGACAGTTTGAAATTTGTGCGAAGTTATGCGAAGTATGCATAATCACACCATAAGTGCATACAGTATATTTTGCTTTACTGCCTTTATGCTTAAGTGCACATTTAAGATACCTACCCCAAAATGCGAATCAGCGGCATTATTTTTAACATTTATATGGAAACTGCTCCGATAGATGATATTCAACATACCTGGACATTAGCGATACCTACCTTAAAAATTTGCAACTATTATCAATTATCAAAGAAAGAATTACGTTTACCTGCACTGGCTCTACACTTACCGTAGATTTACAAGCTTTTATTTATTTTGCTCATCTCGCGGAACAACGAAAACGACTATAATTTTATGAAGTTACATAGATAACACAGGTCAACAACGTTTTGTTCTAGGAAAGTGTAGGGTCATTTTCGAAGTAATTTTTTGCGTAGAATCCGAATCCGGGGTTTAAATTGCTCTATCACGTCAGGATTTTGAGATATCCTAACCTAAAAGTGCAAAAACGCTGTTTTTGCCCATTTTTGAGGTTATGTAGCTATGAAGAGCAAAATCTTCGTAGCTACATATGAAGAGCAAAATCTTCGTAGCTACATAACCTCAAAAATGGGCAAAAACAGCGTTTTTGCACTTTTAGGTTAGGATATCTCAAAATCCTGACGTGATAGAGCAATTTAAACCCCGGATTCGGATTCTACGCAAAAAATTACTTCGGAAATGACACTACACTTTTATAGAACATTCCGAACCCATTTTTTTTGCAGACCTGTGTAATTAGATACCATTCGGAAAAAATTTCGCTTGCAGTAATTTCTACGTGCTAAGTGTTCCTCCATTATTTTATTTCATAGCGATCCGGATACCTTCCTCGTTGAAGTAGTAAAGAAAATTCGCTTAAGTGCTTTCTTCGGTTAAGCGCACAAGTTTTTCGTGCAAATATGGATGGGCAGCTAAACAAAATATATTGTACTAACAAAAACGAACAAAATGGAAAAACAATCAGTGTTGCCACGGACAAATTTTTTTCCTACCAAGAGATCCTACCAAAACCAACCAAACCTACCAAATGTGTTTGAGTTTTTAATATTTTTTTCAATGTCAGAGCTAGTAAAATAAAAACAAATTAACTGCGTATAACAATTCATTTTACTCTACAGACTTAAACATACAAATGTATGTTTCTTTACAGTTTACACATATGTACATATTATTATTACGTCGGGACTACTCCCGCTATGACATAAGATTATCCATTGTGCTAAACCCTAATTGCTATCACTCCCACCTTAGACTACACTGGACCACAAATTTCAACTTTTTCTCTTTACCAGAAACGCCGTTATGAAATTCTTATGTAAAATCACCCCCTGATTCCGAAAATCAAGGTTATTTTTAATTCTATGGTACCGTTTTTGAGATATTTG